>NC_066511.1:20931921-20956921 GCF_024679095.1 Eriocheir sinensis
CTCCGATTACATCATTTAAACCAGGGTCCTTCAGAGTACGAGTTGCTCCCTAGTACTCGATCGCGATGGACTTCACGATATCACGTTTCCTTCACAAATGGAAAACTAAGTACCAGACGGTGAGAGCCCCACAACTCTTAGTACTGTCGATGGGTTTGCAAACAGGGCGTGAAGATCATGCTTAAAATGAAACAAGGTCACTGTAAGAAAATTCGAAGAAAAAAAATGGTCCAGCCCCTGCCACCATCCTCAACCTATCCTCGTCTGATGGTGAAGGAGACTTGAGAACGACGCAGAGAGACCAACTCCTCCTCTTCCACTTCCTCGAGAAAAAAAGCGCAAGAGAATACTATTGCCTAACAAGTAGCTACTGGATTTATGTTCATCTACTAGAATAGATCATGTTGTGTAAGCCAGTTTTTCCTCCTGTTGCCTCATGCCGGTGAACACAAAGTATAAGTTTATGCAAAAAGTGGGTCATTATTACTCCTGTTTTACCCGCTTTCCTTCAAGAGAAAGATTGAGGAGAACAGACGAGACGAGGAGGAGGAGGAGGAGGAGGAGGAGAAGGAGGAGGAGGAGGAGGAAGAAGAGGAAGAGGAAGAGGAGGAAGCAGAGAATAGGAAAAAAAAAAGAGGAAGAAGACGAAGAAGAAGAAGAAGAAGAAGAAGAAGAAGAAGAAGAAGAAGAAGAAGAAGAAAGGGAAAGAAGAAAGAAAGAACGAAAGAAAAAGAAAAAAGAAGAAAAGGAAGAGAAAAACAGACAAGGGAGAAGAAGAGGTGTGGTGGGGATTTTGAGGGTTGTTAACCCTCGTGGGCTATATGCCAGAGGCTGGCCCGCATATAAGAAGAGGATGAGAGCTAAAAACGAAGGATGAAGAGACCGACGAGAAAGTGGCAGCAGTAGCGGACGAAGACGAAGAGGAGGGGGAGGTGAAAGATGACGGGCAAGGCGTGTCATAAATACTCATCACGAGACTGACGGCAAGACTGAAAGCGCCGTGTGTGCGGGAGTCAGGCGTCCATGGGCCCGTCAAGCAGGTCCCACGTCGGTTCCTCGGCCCTTTGTGGCGTGTTTAGCTTGGCCGAGGTGTCAGGGCCGGCGCCGGAGCAAACATGGACCCTGGAGAGACGGGTGGTCACTTTCCTGTCCGTTGCATCTTAAGGCGGCAGCGAGCGGTCACGGGTCCTGTTGATTCACTGGGAAGATGTCATGTCATTTCATCTTAAGTTAATCTTCCCATCTTTCTCAATTTTTGGCAGTGGCTCACGACTTACTGTACTTTTTTTCTTAGGAAGGTAGGGAGGTATTTTGTGTTTCTGGTACTGCGGACTTCATAATCATTCCATCCAGGTCTCTCTCGATACTGCTTGTTTCACTGACTTCTGCACTGCTTAACTTACTCGCTATACTTCTCCGTTGGTGTGGTGTCTCTCGCTCACCCGTAGGCCCACCCTACCTCACGCTATCGCCCTGTCCAGTCTCCTGCCCCGAAGTGCTAAAGTTTTATCCGTTTGGGTTATGGTTTAGGTTGTGTTTGTGAGATCATGAGTGGTGGATCGTAAGAGAGCCACCAACCCACAAGATCCGTTCTTCACCCACGCCTCCACCACCGTCTCTTTGCTCAAATGGGTCATGGTTGAGTTCTGTTCAGTAGATCCTGTGACATGGATCAGAAGAAAGTCATGCAGGGAGACTCCAAGCTACAGGACCTCTTACTTAATGAGAGTGAAAAAAAAACTTCCCTTGCAGCATGAAGCACCCTGGACTCCTATTCTCAAACGCCTTAGAATCTTGTTACGATAATTTTTGAAGGCCACGGAAAAGATGCACTGGGTTCTCAAGAGTGGTTCTTCTGTTCCTGGGGTAAAAATCTTCCAGTACTACTACCAGAGATGTAAAAGAGCCCAAGAAAATCCCTACAACTTATACGAAAGCCTCTTTAAATAGATGCATTAAGGCGTTGAAACGTGTGAGAATCTGAGCCCTGATCCCAGCGTGCCCTGAACCGAGTCACCGCCACCTGCACCCCCGCCGGACGCCCTCCACTCCCCTCGCCGGGTTTATCATGCCAGATGACGAAAAAAATGCGAGATATAATCATATTGATTCATGCCACGTGGGACCCGACTCAAGCAGTAGCCAATTATAGCAGAAAATTGATTATACGAACACGTCAGGGCGTCAGTCAGTTGCTAATTGGTGGAGTGGTGAGGGTGGCCTGCTCGTGGTTTCCCCCAACCCCCATCATGTCCCCCCACCCTCTCTCTCTGTCCTCCACGTGGGCTGCACCATATATAGAAACCAATGCAAGGTCTACCCCTTGCCCCCTTGCCCCACTACCACCGCCGCCACCCACTCTGCTTGGCATCCTCACCACCCCACCTTCACCAGCGCCCAGCCTCCCTCTTAACTGATCTAGCTTGGCCCTGCTCTATCATCCCAGCGTACACGTATACTTCACAGCGACTCGTCATGCTTCCATTGGCCTTTTCTCCCCCGGACTGAGGGTTCCGGGCGCGGCGATAAGCCTGGTTGCCATTATAGTGAAAAGACCCCGGCAGCCCCGAGTGTCCGCCGCGGCGTGTTGTGTGTGCTGGTCCGCGAGTGACGCCTGACTCTTTGTGTGTCTCGGCGGAATGCAGCTGCTCAGTCACCTTTTGGAATGACCGGCCAGCATGTAGGATGGAAAAGTGTCACTCTCGCTCTCCCTCTCTCTTTCTGTCCACCTGTTTCTGTCTGTCTGTCTCTCTGTTTGTTTGTTTGTCCGTCTCCTGGTCTGTTTGTCTCTCTGTATACCTGTTTTTGCTCTCTGTTTGTCGCCATCTCGTTTTTTTTTCTCTGTCTGTCTGTCTGTCGCTGTCTCTGTCTCTCTTTTTGTTTGTTTGTCCGTCTCCTGGTCTGTTTGTCTCTCTGTATACCTGTTTTTGCTCTTGTTTGTCGCCATCTCGTTTTTTTCTCTGTCTGTCGATGTCTCTGTCTCTCTCTGTCTCTGTCTGTGTGTCTGTCTGTCTCTGTCTGTCTGTCTCTCTCTCTCTCTCTCTCTCTCTCTCTCTCTCTCTCTCTCTCTCTCTCTCTCTCTCTCTCTCTCTCTCTCTCTCTCTCTCTCTCTCTCTCTCTCTCTCTCTCTCTCTCTCTCTCTCTCTCTCTCTCTCTCTCTCTCTCTCTCTCTCTCTCTCTCTTCCCCCCCACCCTCACCCCGCTCGTGCAAGACAAAGGTTAGGGACAAAAGAAAGGTAAAGAAAACACAATTATTCGAAGACAAATAACGAAGCGATGCAATTAACAGGTGAATAAAAACAAGTGTTCCTTTTGCGTGTTTTTCGCTGACTCTTTCTCTTTCTCTCTTTCTCTATCTCTCTCTCTCTCTTTCTCTTTGGTCTCAAGAAGGAAAGGCATGATGGTGACGATTCAGTGTGTCGTTCTCTCTCTATCTTTCTGTGCTTTGTCCCTGTCACTCTCTGTCTCTTCCTTTTTCTTTCTTCCTCTCTTTCTTTCTTTTCGTTTTTTTCTACCTTTCGGTCCTTTCTTACTCCTTTTTTGTTATATTTTGCTTATTTTTTATTGTATTTTTCATGGTTCTCTTTCGTTCATTATCTGTCAGTCTATATTTCTGTCCGATTCTGTGTCTGTCCCTATATCTGTCTGCCTTGCCTTCATCTGTCTTCTCTATATCTGTCTCTCTGTCTCTCTGTCTCTCTGTCTCTGTCACACACACACACACACACACACACACACACACACACACACACACACACACACACACACACACACACACGCACGCACCCGCACACACACACGCACGCACACGCACACACACACACACTCACCCACCCACCCACCCACACACACACACACTCAAACCCTCAATTACCCGTCATTCCCTCACTTTTCACTCCTGCTTCCCTCACTCCGATATTTCCTGGTTTCTTCCCCGGTCCTGCCACGGCCCCGGTTAAGGAGTTAAGGAGCGGTGTCGTGGGTCTTGGTTAGACCGCCGAGCCACGGGTCAGGCACGGTTGTTGCTGGTTGCGCTCTGGATAAGCCCGCATTATAGAAATCAGTTGACACGTATCAGTAAGTGCAAGCGCGGCCGCCGATCACAGGTATTTGCTGTGATACCGGGTCGGTATATCCTGTGGAGGGTGTCATCCCGCCGTATCAAGACTGTCGGTAATAGAATATCCGCCGTCGTCCGGGGATCAGCGCGGGCCTTGTGAATGGAGCAAGAAACCAGTTCTCGTTGTCTAGGGAAGATAAGAGTTTACTGAGATAGCAGTCAAGCACAGACTCTCCTACGCTCAGATGCACACCTTTACTATACGGCATACGTGTAATTGCATGTCTTCGTGATGTTTATTACGAATATTAGGTGCCATCCACCTACTCTGACCTCAATACATTGTAGCTGATTGTCAGCACCGCCGCTCTGCCCTAACAGTGAAATCTCTCGCTGACCACTGGCCGGGCGGCCCGAAATACAGAATGTTCCGCCGACAATTGCTTCTCTGCCTCACGGAAACACTAACACCCACATGAGTTGAATTAATTTGTGAAAGTCTTTTTCGAAATAGTAAAAAGTATCAAAATTTTCGTTTTCACATTTCGGATTTTCTCTTTTTTTTTAAATTTCTATTTCTTTCAACTTGTACTTTTCACATTTTTTAGGCACGATTTCGATTTTAAGAAATGAATGGAAAACTTTATATTGGTTTCTCTTTTGATAGCGGAGTCAGATACTTATGTACGAATTCAAACACACACACACACACACACACACACACACACACACACACACACACACACACACACACACACACACACACACACACACACACACACACACACACCTTACCCTAGCTGGACACACCCTAGCCACGCCTCAGCTCATGAATACGTCCATCGAGACACCTTCCCTTCACCACGCCGAGAAGAAATAGGAGCCAGCCCTAATGCAAGCCTTGAGCGGTGATTTATCCGCTAGTACCTCACTGCCGCAGCTCATTAATAAGGGCTAATTCAGGGGAAAAACCATCGGTGATCTGATATTCAAATTACGCTCCTTAGCCGGGCCCATCCCGACACTCACCGCCTCCTGATAAGGCAGAGAGACTGGGCCTCCCTCCTCCTCTTCCCTGAAACCTACACTAATATTTAAGGCTTGTCGAGGATTGAAACGGCGCCCTCGATCAACCAAGGGGGCAGAGATCAGGCGGGAAACGTGTGCCTTATCTGTCTGGTGGCGGCCGAGGATCTAGGCGCTAAGGGCGTGGATTGAGAGGCTGAAGGTGATGATTATTGATTCCCGGCGGCGCGAGCGATGGAAAGGGAAGGTGAGCTTTTGGTTTGAGTCTTTCCTTCCTCCCTCGCCCTCACTCTCGCCTCGAATCATTTTTATGCTGCCTCGTCCTTCGCCGCCTCGTCTTCTTTCTCGTCTCCGTCCGCTTACTTCTTCCTCACTTGCTCGTTTTTTTATTCTTTCCTTCATCTTTTCTTATGTCCAGCTCTCCTCCTCCTTCTCCTCCTCCTCCTTCTCCTCCTCCTCCTCCTCCTCCTCCAGTTCTTATGTTCTTATGTTCCTACTTCTTCTTATGTTCTTATGTTCCTACTCTTCCTCCTCCTCCTCCTCCTCCTTCTCTGTCGTATCTCCACCTCATCACATCACCGCCACCAGCATCTCTTACTTTCAAGGACAGCGGTCTATTTTTGTGTACTGCTTTTTCTGTACACTTTTTTTCTTTTCTTTTCTTCTTACGTTTTCTGCCTTGCCCTTTTTTTTCATGTTAATCTTCAGAATCTAGTTCCTGTTCATTTTCTCCTGTTAATACTCGTTTCTTGGTGTGCACCATCATTATTTTCTGGTATCCTGTGTGTGTGTGTGTGTGTGTGTGTGTTTACGTTTCGCACTATGGCGCCAGTATGCTTTCTTGATGGGGCCTGATGGTCGGCCCCAGCCTGTTGTGGCGCAGGCAAGTTTTTGCAGTATCGCCATCTTGCTTGACTCATGCTGCCCCCCCTTCCCCGAGGGCTCATCTTTGATCCTCTCTTTAGAGAGAAAACCTAGAGTCCGGGTTAACAGGTGATCTTCAGGACAGCATGTGGGTAGCTTAGGCCACTCTGCGGTGACTGAAAAATCGCAGCTTGTGGCGGCGCGCGGGACGCGAACCCTCTTCCTCCTGGACGCGGCGCCGGCACGCTAACCACTCAGCCACCGCCTCCCCGTGTGTGTGTGTGTGTGTGTGTGTGTGTGTGTGTGTGTGTGTGTGTGTGTGTGTGTGTGTGTGTGTGTGTGTGTGTGTGTGTTTGTGAGTGATCGTAAACCCTCCCTGCTTTCTCCCTTAGATATTCTGGCTCGCAAATCTTTTACTCGACGCAGTAGACGAAGTGGAATTTTCCGTCATTACAATAAATATGCTTGCAATTAGTCACCTCCATTGTTGTGTGTAATCTTGATCGGCACTCCTGAACGCTCCCTTCCTCTTCTACTCCCCCCTCCCTACTTCTGTCCCTCCCCTCCCTTCCCCTTCTCTCTCTATCCCTTCCCTCCCTCTCGCCAGTTCCTGTTTCTCCTCTCCTCACCTCTCCCTTATCGTTATGTCTCCTTCCCTCTCTTCTCTTCCCATGCCTTCCCCTTCCATCCCCTCTTGTTGCCAGTCACCACATCTATTCTTATCTCTCCTCTCTCGCTCTGTCCCCTCCCATCCCGTTCTATCCCTTCCCCTCCTTTCCCCTCCCATCCCTTCCCCTTTCTTTCACTCCAATCTTCTTTTGTCCTATCTTCACCATTCACCTCAGTTTCCGTCCCCTCTCCTCCCCTCTCCTGTCTTCCCCTCTCCATCCTTTCCCCTCTCTTCCCCTCATCTCCCCTGCCACTCGTCTCCTTCCCTCCCCCTCTCCTTCGTCCCCTTTCCTCCCCTCTCCCATCCCTTCCCCTCCCTTCCCCTCATCTCCCCTGCCACCCCTCTCCTCCTCCTCTCCCTCTCTCCTTCCTTGCTAACGGAGTGACTGGCTGGATTGGGCATCGTCGCGTGGTGTCACCTGCCCTCCACACACACTAATGAAAGGTCGTCTCGGTCCACCTCGTAGCACCTGGAAAGGAGAAAAATTTAGGTACTGAAAAGGTTGCAGTGTTCATCAACATTATACTACACGGATTAAAAGTTACGGCGCGTTAAAGGTTGGCTGTGAATAGGAAAATAGATTAACAATTCTTTTTTTCTCTTGTAAATTTAAATCACATGGTCTCTGTTTTATATACGAAGAGAGTAAAGACGTGAAAAAAAAAAACTGGAGGTGGAATATCATAATAGTATTTTACGCTAATGACAGTTTACGTCATTAAGATTTGGCCTGATATTTCGGTTACTGATTAGTATTTATGGCTAAGACATCTCAACCTCAAATAGTAACCTGAACGGGATTATTCTTACCTGAACCATTAACGACCTGCCTCATTATCAACTGTCGCGGGTCTTTATACGTTGACTCCACGATATCCGGGCTAAGAACCATGAAGACCCGTCAGCTCCATCGTCCGTGATAGCCTTCTTCAAGAACGATGTACGCGAAAAAAGCGAAGGCAATTAAGAAAGCTGGATATGGAATGCAATCACGTACCTTTGGCTGAAAACCGTTCATGTAACAAAAGGTTTTCCCATATCTTGGTTATTGATTTTTATTTAAGAATGGGAGATCTGAACACCAATTATCAAGTCAACTGAAATGATTTATATCTACCAGTTTGTCTCTACAGTATCATTAGTTGTTGTTGGTCATTATACGCTGAATCCTTGTTTTTACCGGCAAGTATACAATCTTGGCTCGTTACTTCCATAATCCGTAAAAACCTACTCCAGGCATGATTAGTCCGCATGTGGTAGTGTTCTCAAATAACAGTCTAACACAACCACTTTTTTCATATTAATCAGCCCCAAAGCAATAACACATGCATCCAGAAAATTTGATCGATGCTGTCAATGATTATCCTGCCCTGGAGGCTCATACCTTGCGTGGCATACGAAACAGTCTGCTATTTGACAAAGTGACGCCCTCTCCTCTTCAAGTATGTATGCAATTCTTAACGTAACTCAAATGATCCACTTTCACAAGGCGGCTGAACATCCACGTGATACAAACAAATCATCCAGACTGACCAATAAGAAACGTTTATTAAAAAAATATGGAGAAAATTTATTGCCTCATATGAAAGAGGCACCAGATAAATGATATCAAGGGGCGTGGGCAAACATCATCTAAGGGGGTTTAAGGGTTGCCTACAGAAGAGTCAAGCTGTATAGCATCTGAGCATGTGTTGTGGTAGCAAAATTAATGTATGACAAGTAATAAAAGAAAAAGCTTCATAGACACATTTTCAACGACATTGGCGACGATGAATTCAATGTATCAAGGACACTGCGGAAGCGCGCGCGCGCACACACACACACACACACACACACACACACACACACACACACACACACACACACACACACACGAAGAGGTACTCAGAACAATGCTGTTTAGAATATATAATAAAGCAAGAATATTTCTCTCTCTCTCTCTCTCTCTCTCTCTCTCTCTCTCTCTCTCTCTCTCTCTCTCTCTCTCTCTCTCTCTCTCTCTCTCTCTCTCTCTCTCTCTCTCTCTCTCTCTCTCTCTCTCTCTCTCTCAAAAATAAGAATAATGATGCATTTCCTGTCGGCCGTCATCAGTATGCTCGCGGTGGGCTCATTACGACACACCCGCCGCCCCGCCAACACGCCCCCGACAAGCACCAGAACGTGACCTGGAACAAGGCAGAGCACCATCTAAGAAACCATAAAACAATACAACATAGAGTAACTTGAATATCTAAACTCTACTCTCTAACATAACTCTTTCTTATCAGGGGTTGTTTATCGTCTGGTTCCTCTCGATTATTTTTTTTTTATAAGCTTGGTAGCCAGTCTTTTTGATCTTCTGTACGTAAGGTTTTGTTGCTCTGTTATGTGAATGTTCGAATCACTGGGAGCAGCGGTGAGGCGCCGAGCTCCCTGGCGAGGCTTTGTTGGAGTCAGCGTGAGTCTGTTCCGGGAGGCGAGGTGGAAACGCGTGAAGAGGAGAATCGCTTCTTTGACCCACTGACGGGGACACGAGCCTTTGATGGGACCTCTTTGTGAAGGGGAGCTGAGCAATCTTACCTTGTCTTCTCCCCTCTCCCCTCCTCTCCCCTCCTCTCCTCTCCCCTCCCCATGATCCCCGTCCTTCCCCTAGAGCAAGCCCGTGACTGGATGAAGGTGTGAAGAGAGGAAGGTGGATGGGGTCACGGCTGAAAACCTTCTCGTGCTCCCCCGTTCCCCCACCACTACCATTCTCTTCCCCCGCCCTTGCTCTCCTTTCCTACCCTGATAAGTTGAATGACTGTAAGCCTCCCACCCCACCATTCTCTTTCCCCGCCTTTGCTCTCCTTTCCTACCCTGATAAGTTGAATGACTGTAAGCCTCCCACCCCACCATTCTCTTTCCCCGCCTTTGCTCTCCTTTCCTACCCTGATAAGTTGAATGACTGCAAGCCTCCCATCCCACCATTCTCTTCCCCGTACCTCGGCTTCCATTCTCATCCCCTCCCCACCAAACTAATACCTTCTCCCAGATGCAAACTATATACAATGGCATTGTCCGCCCTGTATGGAGTATGCATCCCATGTGTGCATATAGAGTGAAAGGGACACTACAACTTCACAGCTCTTTGGACATAGTAGAGACAAAAAAATTTCGCCTCATCTCTCCTCCTCCAGGATGAACGAGTTCCGTAACTTTTTATTCTATTTGGTTTTGCCCTTAGCCTGCCCTCCTTGCAGACAGAAAAAAGCATGTACTGTGGCTGACTCAAGGGGCAGGTAATGAAGAGACAAATGTAAATGGGGTAATGGCAAAGGAGCCCTCCCCCATCCCTCCTCTCCTCATACACTACCATCTCTCTTCCCACTATGCTTTCCTTTCCGAGCCCCATTAAGCAAGGCCTGGCTTATGGCTGACTCAAGGGGGTGAATGGGGGACAAGTGGAAAGGGGTTAATGGCTCCTTGTCCTTCCCTCATACATAACTCTAACGGGGAGGGACAAAGGGAAGGGAGGTGGAAGGAGCTACAGTCTGACCCATACCCCTCACCCTCCCCAATACCCCCCCACCCCCCCTCCCTCCACATCAATATTCAGGCCTCGGCTCTCCGTATCTGATATTACATAAGGAAAAACGTCACTCCTTTATTTCACACGCCATTAATTGACCTTCTGTACACGTATTAATTATTCATTGTGTGTAGAAGGTGCAGTAATGAATGGCTAATTGGCAGTGGACTACCTGGCGCAGGGAGACTGTGTCCATAAATCAGGGCTCTAAGTCAAGGGGGGGAGGGAGGAGGAGAGGTGAGGTGAGCGAGGGTGCGTTTGTGTGTGTGTGTGTGTGTGTGTGGGGGTGGGTGTGTGTTTAGCATTTCCTATTTCTTATTTTTGCCTTCGTCTTATCGTTGTGTCTGTCTCTCTGTCTAGTTTCCTGTTTGTTTGTCTGTCTGTCTGTCTATTTGCCTCTGTTTGTCCCTCCATCTGTCTGAGTGTATACCCGGTCCGTCTGCCTTTCAATATTTCTGCCTCTTTTTCTGTCCTTCTGCTTCCCTGTCTGGCCGTATCCCTGTCTGTTATCTGTACCGGTTTCTCTCTCTCTTTTTGGGGGTGTAAGTCTGCACCAAGCTAGGCCGGTCCTGTAAGCGTTGTTCTGCCTCAAGTTGAAGCCATTACATTAGGCGCGCGCTCTGTAATCCAAGCAGTTTGTAGGTCACCCCAGTTTTGCGATTTTCTCCCATTCTTTTTTCCTCCTGGTTGAATTTTTTCCCCGCCGACGAACGCATGAAATTTGTGCTCCGGGATCAAATTTGAGTCAATCCGGTGCCCAATTACCTGAGATTCGACCCATTCAGCACCTGCCTTGCGCTTCGAGTGGGTGGTGGGGTGGTAGGAGTGGTGGTAGGAGTGGTGGTGATGATGGTAGGGTGGTGGTGGAGGGGAGGGATGATAGTAGTGGTTGTAGTGGTGGTGGTGGGGGTTTGTAGTGGTAGTGGTGCAGCTAGGTGGTTGTGGTAAGGGTAGGATTGGTGCTGATGGTTGGGGGAGGTGATGGTGGTGGTGATGGTGGTGGTGATGGTGGTGGTGCAAGTGGTAGTGAAGGTGGTGGTGGTTGATAAACGACTCAGCATAAGAACAAGAGGTCATTACACTGATGGAGAGAGAGAGAGAGAGAGAGAGAGAGAGAGAGAGAGAGAGAGAGAGAGAGAGAGAGAGAGAGAGAGAGAGAGAGAGAGAGAGAGAGAGAGAGATACAAAAAAAAATGCATATGTGGGTCCGCCCTAATGAATGAGTGAGTGCAAGTGTGTATGAGTAAGCGAGCGAGTGTGCGAGTGGCTTAGCTGAAACTAAACCTATTCAGAGGTGGAGAAATCTGCATACTATAAATACCTTACTTTGTGGGCGTCTAAAAAGGAAATCGAATGAAGAAATGTATGAGAAAGAGAGATAGATTAACAAGAAATGAAGTAAAAAAGTGGAGAAAAAGAAAAGGGAATGAACAAAATAATGCAAATGAGAGATAGATAGATAAATAGATAAAGAGGAAAAAACTACTAACTTCAAAGGAGTCATGTAGAACGCATAGCCAATAGAGAAACTAGGTAATGATACAGTAAGCAACAGAAAGAGGGAAGAGGAAGAAATAGGAGGGATAGCTTGTGGGTTTGAACGAAGAAAGATGCAACGAGTATGGCCAGGTAGAACGTAAAGCCAATAGAGAAACTTAGGCAAGGATACAATAGAAACACAGCAAAGCGAGGATGGAAGAAGGAAGAAAGGAGGGAAAAGTAATAGAAAGAGGGGAGAGGAAGGAATGGGAGAGATGACTTGTGGGACTGGGCGAAGAAAGATGCAAAGGAGTATGGCCAGGTAGAACGTAAAGGCAATAGAGAAACTTAGGCAAGGATACAATAGAAACACAGCAAAGCGAGGAGGGAAAAGTAATAGAAAGAGGGGAGAGGAAGGAATGGGAGAGATGACTTGTGGGACTGGGCAAAGAAGGATGCAAAGGAGTATGGCCAGGTAGAACGTAAAGGCAATAGAGAAACTTAGATAAGGATACAGTAAAGACACAGCAAAGAGATGATGGAAGAAGGAAGAAAGGAGGTAAAAACAACATAAAGAGGGAAGAGGAAGGAATGGGAGGGATAGCTTGTGGGTTTGGGCGAAGAAAGATGTAAAGAGTATGGCCAGGTAGAACGCGAAGCCAATAGAGAAACTTAGGCAAGGATAAAGTAGAAACACAGCAGAGAGATGACAGAAGAAGGAAAATAATGAGGTGGATGCAACAGAATGAGGGAAGAGAAAGAGAGGAATAACTTGTGGGGTTGGGTGAAGAGAGATGCAATAGAGAAACTTACGTACGGATAAAGTAGAAACACAGCAAAGAGATGATGGAAGAAAGGAGAAAGGAGATAAAAGAAACAAAAAGAGGGAAGAGGAAGGGAGGGATGACATGTGGAGCTGGACGAAGAAAGCTGCAAAAAATATGGATAAAAAAAAAGTGGAAAGAAGGCGTAAAGGGAGAATGAAAGGACGTATTAGAACCGAGCCTAGAAGAGGAAGCAAGGAGAGCCCAAGGGGTAGGATTATCAAGGGATTATAGAGCGCAAGGGCACGGAGAAGAAATCGGAGAAGGCGTGGAAAGGGCGTGGAACTAATTGACACCTTCCCGCCACGGCCCGAGTGACTAATAGCCGCTTCATTAAGGTGTGTTGAGGACCCGCCCCGCACCCAAAGGGATTAGGTCACCTGACAGAAGGGAGGAAGGAAAGGGGAGGGAGAGAGGGAGGGAGGGTGGAAGGGTAGCGCTGGGGAGGGTGCAAGAAAGGGGAGGAGAGGGAGGTGGGGGATCTATGGGCGTAGAGGGATGAGTTGTGAGTTGGTAGAAGAGGAAGAGGAAAGAGAGTGAGGATAAGAACACAGCAAGAGATGAAAGAAGGAAGAAAAAGAGGTAAAAGTAACGTACGGTATATATAAAGAAGGAAGAGGAGAGGGATAACGTTTGGGTTGGATGGAGAAAGATGCAAAAAAGGTATGGATAGAAAGAAAATGGAAAAAAGGGGTAAGAGAAAAAAGGAAAGAAATTTGAGTTACAAGAAGTACGGTTAAATATTAGAAGGGAAGGAAGGGAAAGATAATAAGGAGAAAAGAGTATAGAAGGAGGAGATATGTAGAATAGTTAAATGCAAGTGATAAAAAGATAAGTAAGGATAGAGAAAGAAGCGTGGGAGAGGAGGCGAGAGAAGAGGGAAACGAAGTGAAGGCAAAATTAAGATTAGACCACCGGAAGGAAAGTGAGAGAAAAGAGGCGTGATGTGAAGTGAAGTGAAGTGAAGCGAAGAGGGATGGGCCGTGAGTGATCTATGAGAGAGAAAAGAGAATAGGAAAAGAGAAGGTATGGGGCAAGAAGTGAGGAGTGATGGAAAAATGCAACACCGAGAAGAAAAAAAGGAAAAAGAATGAGGGCAGAATATGGGCGTTAAGAAATAGGTCAGTTGTGGGTTGATTGATTGCTCATGGAAAACGGTCTGCATCTAATTTATTGAGATTAACCAAAAGGGAAGGGAAGTGATCGGGTGGTAAAAATTAAGTCACCTGAAGGAAATTGAGGATAGATAAAAGCGGTTAGAAAAGAGGAGATATTTAAAGTAGAAGGTAAGGGAGGAAGGGAGGAAAAAGACGAGGGAAGAGGGAAAAGAGAAGCGAAGGGGTGATAAAAATTAAGTCACCTGAAGGAAATTGAGGATAGATAAAAGCGGTTAGAAAAGATGAGATATTTAGAGTAGAAAGTAAAGGAGGAAGGGAGGAAAAAGACGAGGGAAGAGGGAAATGAACTCAAGGTAACGTAAAGATTATGAAACGTAGTGGAAGGGAGGAAAGGAAGTGAGGAAACAGTGCGGGTGGAACAGAATAAGGAGCAAGGGTAGGTGGACAAGGTGGAGAAAGAGAAAAGGTGAATATAGGAAAAAGTGTGAAGAGGAGAAAAGAGCGAGTAAGGAGTGAAGGTGGGAGGAAAAGGTATAGAAAAGGAAAGTAGGTGAATGTAGAGGGGATAGGGAGGTGAAGGTAAATACTCACATCACCTGGCGGAAGATGGACAGGGTGGAGAATAAAGAGAAAGGAAAGGGAAAGAGAAAGAGTGGGGCCATGGACGGTTACATGAAGGAGGTTTAGTCAAATGAAGAAGGAAGGGAGTTAGGAGAAAATTGAGACACGGAAAATGGGTGAAAGGAAGAGGATGAAAATGAAGGAGCAACTGAGTGAAATTGGAAGGAAATAAAGAGATGATAGGTGGAAGACAGAGAAAAGAGGTGAGAAGATAGTGATGAGAAGTGATGGTAGTGTGAAAGTGGAATAGAGAAGAAGCGAAGTGATTTTTTTTTTTTTTTTGTATGCACTTGAGAGAGTTAGAAAAAAGTAATTTGTTGCGAGCAGAGAGAAGCAAACGTCAACACACACACACACACACACACACACACACACACACACACACACCACCACCACCAAAAAGCAATAAGTATGTTAACCCATCCTAATATGTTTGTTGATCATTAAGCACCCTGAGAACAAACTAATGATAGGAAATTAGCCTTCATCACTCACGCTGAATTACCACTCGGCTGAAACTATTAAGCTACCGATCATAATTCATCAGTTTGCTGACACGTGGCCTCATGAACGCAGGCGGTGATGAAAAATAAAGATGAAAAAGGATCTGAAAATCGCCGCAACTCGAATGCATGAACCACGCAAAACACTGGCTAAGCTGGGATCCTGCTCGAGGTAAAACGGATCAGTAAAAAATAAACGAAGCCGAACACAAGCGATGAGGAAAAATTAAGATGAAAAAGTGTCTGAAATTTGACGGAGCTCAGATCTTTGAACCATGCAAATGCCACAAGAGAAGATGGGCTCAGACTCGATGTAAAATGGATCAGTAAGGAATAAGCGAGGCGATGATGAAGAATTATAAGATGAAAAAGGATCTGAAATTTGCCGCACGTCATATATTTGAGCCACGCAAATACCGTTAGACAAAATGGGATCTGACTCGATGCAAAACTGATCAGTAAAGAAAAAGCGGAGCCATACAAGATACATAGAGTCAGGAGGCTTTAGTGAACGACCGTGTCAAGTAACTCAACACAAAACACGGTCATGAAACAAAAGATCGGCTTCTCATGCACTTTAAACTCCTTCTTCAGGACTAACGATCATTAAGTAGTTCGTCACAAAAGCAGGAAACTAAATCTTTGGCAATTTACCTTGACGTCCCTTTATGCAATTTACATTAACTAACCATACATAGAGCGTGCAAACTAGAATAGAGATAAGAAAAGATATGATCATGAAAAAATAACGTTTCTATCTTGGTGTTACAAATTGTACTGTCCTCATCATGCAAGCACCTGTACCTACCTGAGTAAGCCTCTTCCTCTTTCAAATACTCTCAGTGAAGTGAAGAAATGAACGGAAGGAAAAGGAGCAAGGGCAGGCTGGAAAGGATGCGAAAAGATCAGAAGGTGGAGAGAGTATGAGTGAACGGGACGGGTGCAAGGCCATATCGGAAGTAGAGGAAACTAGGTAACTGTGGGTGTAGATGGGAGTGTTACGGGAACAGCACGGTTGGGGAAGACAATGAAGTGTGAATAAGGTAAAGCAAGATGAGATGGGATTGGGGACGCGGAAGGAGTAACGAAGAGAAGGATGAAGAGTTAGATGTTCATTGTTGATTGAATTAGGAAGAAAAAAAACTAGTAAATAAAGTAAACCCAATGGTGGAATAATCAACTTGTAATTCAGTAACGTAAAACATCATGAGGAGTTAATTTAATATATTGCTATAATCTTCTCTTCCACAGGCTAGACTTCACCTCGCGTCTACAGGTCAGTGGACTTATAGTGGGTAGCTCCTACGTACGTGAAGCTACGAATATTAAACGGTGCAATGAATCAAGGTATCTTCACTTTGCCGCATGAACAAAGCCGCCTCAAGTGTTAGCATTGCCCCGGAGAACAGGCGGAACACCCTCTTCCAGCCCTACACGTGACGCAACGCTCGTATACCACTCGGCCTGATCACCCAAGGCCCTCGAAATGGCAGGCACAATATAGAAACATGACCAAAAAAATCAGATACAAGATTAAAATGGTGATAGAATTATTGGAGGGGTGCCAGTGGGTTCCCTTGCGGTACCCCATCACCCCATCCTTGACCCGCCCCTTCTCAGCTCAACTCCCTTCCACCTCCACCACCACCACCTCCGCCGCCGCCTCCACCACCCTCCCTCCCGCTACCTCCTCGCCCTAAAAGACACCTTTGTCGATTGTGCCGTGGCTTAAGACAATTGACCGCCAGCCGCCCAGTGACGGGAGCCTCGTGGAGAAACGAAATGCAAGTCACAAGACACAATGCACACGCGAACACTGAACGAGCCTCCTCCTCCTCCTCCTCCTCCTCCGCCTTCTCTTTTTCCTCTCCTCTCTCCTCCTCCTCCTCCTCTACCTCTCCTTTCTCCTCCTCGTCCTCCTCCTCCTCCTCCTCCTCCTCCTCCTCCTCCTCCTCCTCCTCCTTATTATCATCATCATCATCCATCTCCCCTTCTTCATCTTCGTCTTCCTCCTTCCCCTTTTCTACCTCGTCGTCGTCATCCTCGTCCTCCTTGTCCTCCTCCTCCTCCTTCTCCAATTTTCCTGCTCCTGCGCATCGTTACGTTTCTTCATCGTCCTTGCCTTTGCCTCCTTTTCCTCCCGCCTCTTCCACTCACCAGCCACATCACGGCCTCCCTTTTGAGTATCATGTCCCTCTCACACGCTCCTGCCCTCTCCTCTCTTTCTTACGATGCCTTCTCTTCATCACTAGTGCGTCTTCCTTAATCTACCTCTCTACTCTTTGGTGTTTATAATGTTCCCCAGTTTTTTTTATCTTTTTTTATTTCTTACATATTAGTTTTTATGAGTTGCGGTACTCATTTTTTTTCTGTCCATTCCTTTTGATTCCTAATTTCTTCTTTGTTTATTTCTGGTGGTCTTCATTTTTTTCTTCCTCTGCGCCTTTTCTATACGCCTACCATTCATCTTGTTATTATCTGCATTCTCCTGTCGCTCCTCCTCCTCCTCTTTTGTTTGTTTTTATTTCCTTCTCTTCTGCTGCACAGCCTCATCTTTTTTTTTTTTTTGCTTACGCTCCACGCCCTAAACACACACACACACACACACACACACACACACACACACACACACACACACACACACACACACACAGAGCAGGAAAAAAATAATATACTAGAAACTTACGAAATAAACTAAGTAGGTAACCACGAGTGTGACATTTATGCACCAAACATCCGGGTTGTTGCTCACCACCACCACCACCACCACGGAGAAGGGGGGGGTCAGAGGTCAAGGTCACACACGCAGGGGTCACACATAATCTTCCCTGAGGCGGAGAGGAAGGAGAGGAAGGAAGGAGGGGAAGGAGAGGCGAATGGCGTGAAGACTGTTACGATGTTGCTGTTTCTTACGGATTCTGTTTCTTTCTTCTTCATCTCGTTTTACTGTTGTTGTGTTTTTTCTTGTCCTCCTGCAGCTTCGTTTCCTCATTCTTTTCTTTCCTTATTTTGTTTGTTTCTCTTCGTATCTCGTTTCCTGTCTTCGAACTCTTTTACTCAACTATTCTCCTCTTTTTTTCTTATCCTCTGTTGCCTCTCCATTTCTTTTTTTTTTTTTCTTTGCATGTTGTTCTGTGTACCTTGTTTCTTGTCTCTGAACGCTTATTGTATATCTATTCTGACACACACACACACACACACACACACACACACACACACACACACACACACACACACAGATAGATAGATAAATAGATAGATAGATAGATAGATAGATAGATAGATAGACACGCACACACAGATAGATAGATAGATAGACACACACACACACACACACACACACACACACACACACACACACACACACACACACACACACACACACCTGCTCCCTCTGACCCCTAGCCTGGAACAAAGGGGTGAACCAGCATCACTTATTCTCTGATCTTCGCCATTGTTACTTTCACCTCCTCGGCCTTTACCCCACCTCCACCTCCTCCCGAATGGCCACGCGCATCCCACGCCTCCACCTCCTCCGTCTCCACCTTTCTTCATCTCCACCACCTCCTCCTTTTCCTCCACCACTTCCACATCTTCATTAATTTTTTTACCATTACCACCTCTGTCATTATCATCATTACTCTCCCTACGTCTACCGCCATCACCATCATTACCAGTATTGCCATCTTCACCATCTATGCTATCATCACCACTGCACCTTCTTCCATCACGAATATGACCTTCCACTTCCTCACCATCACTATCGCTAGAATCCACCACCACCACCACCATCACTACCACTAATAACAACATTCCAATCACTATATCATCACCACCACCACCATCACTACCACCAATAACAACATTCCAATCACTATATCATCACCACCACAACCAACAACAACATCACCATTCCGACGCCTCACCACCACCACTACCAACAACAACAGCAACAGCAACATTCCGCCCACTATCATCATCACCATTACCACCACCACCACCACCACCAGCGCAATACCACCCACCACCACCAACACCTGTAGCATCGCCATTACCACCACCAGGTACTATTTCTTGCAAGCACCGTTATCAGCAGAGCCACAACCACCACCCACGTCAGGCGAAAGTGATATTGGTCCAGTCAATAAATTAATGATCCGCCCCGCGACCATTACGCCGGGATTTTGTCAAGAGGAACGCCACCCACGAGAGTACTCACAGGGCACGCCGACGCCACCATCACCACCGCCTCCAGTACTTCTCCTCCTCCTTCTCCTGCTCCTCCTTCTGCTTTTTCTTAATTTCCTTCTCCTTCTCCTCTTCTTTCTCCTTCTGGTTCTCCTTCTCCTCCTCCTCCTCTTCCTCCTCCTCCTCCTTTTCCTGCTCCTCCTTCTGCTTCTTCTTCATTTCCTTCTCCTTCTCCTCCTCTTTCTCCTTCTGGTTCTTCTTCTCCTCCTCCTCCTCTCCCTCCTCCTCTTCCTCGTTCTCCTCCTTCTCCTGCTCCTCCTTCTGCTTCTTCTTCATTTCCTTCTCCTTCTCCTCCTCTTTCTCCTTCTGGTTCTTCTTCTTTTCCTCCTCCTCTCCCTCCTCCTCTTCCTCGTTCTCCTGCTCCTTCTCCTGCTCCTCCTTCTGCTTCTTCTTCATTTCCTTCTCCTTCTCCTCCTCTTTCTCCTTCTGGTTCTTCTTTTCTTCCCCCTCCTCTCCCTCCTCCTTTTCCTCCTCCTCTCCCTCCTCCTCTCCCTCCTCCTCCTCCTTCTCCTGCTCCTCCTGCTTCTTCTTCATTTCCTTCTCCTTCTCCTCCTCTTTCTCCTTCTGGTTCTTCTTCTCTTCTTCCTCCTCTCCCTCCTCCTTCTCCTCCTACTACTACTACTACTACTACTACTACCTTTTACACCACTCCCTCCCCCATCTAATATTACTATGCTCTACCAACACCACCACACAAACACCACCACCACAATAACATCAATCAGAAAAACTTTATTATTCCTGCCACTGTCAATACTTATAGATACACTAACACCACCACCACCACCACCCTAGTAATATCACCACCAACTCGCCCCCTCCCCCCTCCCACCACCACAACAACAACACTAAAAATAACAACAGCAACAACAGCAACAACTCTTTACAGGAGCAGCGAGTAGCGGGCTTTTTTTATTGTTTCCTTTTTTTGTGCCCTTGTGTTGTCTCCTTTGCTGTAAAAAAAACAAAAAAAAAAACAATACTCTAAAAAAGTCATCGATCTTCTTATTGGCCGGAACTGTTGTGAAGATGACCGCGATCGTATACACGTAATAATGACAACAATCAGTCCCCAATAATCCGTCAGTTTCTATCAGATCGGACAGCGGCCACCCCGGACACCCCCCCCGCGCGGAAAACAGAAAGTTAACCCGGTAGCTGCGGGGATCATGTTTCTTAATTAAAGGCGAGAAAAATGAGAAAAAATCATCACTCACGCAAACCATTTCATCATATATATCAACGCATTTGGGATCAGTTTATGCATCATCTATTTTTGGTGGGTTTATATCATAGCAAAAATCTGGGCCGTCGCTGCTACACGGTAAAGCCACAAATTTGGCCCATCGCTGCTACCGGGTTAAGCACTACTTGTCTGGGCCGAGCCACCTCCTAACTCCTTTCGTTACTCTCTGGTCTGGAAGCATTCATGGTCTGCCCTCGAAACACCGGGGAGGTTTACCATACAGCCGCCCTTTTTACTCTTTACAGCAGAGGAAGCAGCTCAAAGGCGAAAATATAAAAAGGAGAAAAAAGCCCGCTAATCACTGCTCCTATATAAGGGAGTATAGATGAGTGGTCAAGAGAGAGGTCATGCAATCAGTTTCTTTTATCAATTATTCGCTTTCTTTCAGTTAGTTTTTATGCGAGTTTCCCCAGAAGTTAATCAGTTTGAGTTATTTGCCTAAGGATAATTGTATGTGTATTCGGTGATTATATGTCAATCCATGAAACCTGAAACTGAAACGCAGGTAATGGCCATACAAAAACTAGACAGACAGACACACAAATAGACGGACAACGACAAAAACGATATCGTCATTCCATCACTAGTTACGTAATCCCATCACTACCACCACGAGTACAACAACGACAACAACATCAACAGCAACATCAGCAACCACCACCACAGTCCCACCTTCTGGCTAACACCTCCTTTGTCACCTTCACCTCCCCAGCCACCATCATCACCATTTACACCACCACCACTGCCGCCATGCCCACCCCTATCTGTCACCATTACTCCCATCACGCACACAACCGGCCACCTCTTCACCATCACCCTCATTATACTCATCATCCCGCCCATCACCACCGCTATCACTGCCAACCATCATCATCTCCACCACCATCACTACTACTACTACTACTACTTCAGTTTCTACTACTATAATAATTATTTTCTTTTCACCTCTCAGTCGAAGCATCTACATCATCCATCGTCATCACATCTCCCCTTCCCTTTCCCTTTTCTTCCCTTCCTCCTCCTCCTCCTCCTCCTCCTCCTCCTCCTCCTCCTCCTCCTCGCCACACACGCCACCACACTAATAACGAGTCCTAAAAATATGCCTCAAGACTCCTGTTCGCTATATTGCCCAGTAACCTCGACAGCAACTCTTAATGACATGACCACCACCGCTGCCCCTTCCTCTCCCTCCCACCACCACCACCCCTTCGTCCCTTCGTCGTGTGTGGCGGGTCCTCCCTCGTCGTCCCCTCCTCCCGTCGCCTCTCCATCAGGGGTCCTCAAGGCACATTCTCCTGTCGCCACGCTGATCCCCTTGCCCGGCGCGAGGGAGGGCCGGGACCGAGGCGTTTCTTGGCGCTGCTGCACAATGGGTTTAATTTTCTCAACTTCGGGAAGTCTAAGAGGCGGTCTGCTTTTTGCGTCGGCATCTTTACACTTTGAGGAGGGGAAGGTGGAGGGGAGTGAGTGGAGGATAGGTAAGAGGAGGAGGAGGAGGTGGTGGAGAGGATGGGCAAGAGGAAGAGGAGGAGGAGGAGGAGGAGCAGATGAAGGATAAGGAAGCAGATGAGGAGAATGAGGAGGAGGCCGTGGTGGAAGGGGAGGAGGAAGAGGAAGTAGAAAAGGGGAGAGTAGAGGAGGAAAAGGAAAAGAAAAAGGATGATTAATAGGAAAAGAAAAGAAAGAGGAGGAGGAGGAGGAGGAGGAGGAGGAGGAGGAGGAGGAGGAGGAGGAGGAGGAGGCTGAGCTGGAGCAGGGAGAGGAGGATAAGGAGAAGATGGGGAAGGAGGACATGACGTTGGAGGAAGAAAAGATAGATGAGATGAGGTGTGTAAATTTTATGACTTGTTAGGGTACAGGTAACGTGAAGGACTGCACCTAAGATGACTTCCACACGGGGTCGCCTCCAGGGCCAGAAGGAAAGAAAGGAGAGAGTGAGGAAGAAAGGGCGGTAGGGAGGGCACAGTGCTGTTCACCTCTTCTTCTCTATAAGTGACTTCTCCCTCAAAAGCTTCACTCACTCAACGCCAGTCAGTCCAAACACAAAACCTAGCTAGTGGCCGCGGCGACACCCTATACAAGCTCGAGCGGTTATCTATACTGTAAAAGAATGACATAAAAACTAACTAACTTCATCTGTATGCCAAAGAAGAGAGGAATAAGTCGCTACCTCTATAAACTGTCATACTTCTCTTCGCTCGCTCACTAATACCAGGAGACGAGATAAGAAGCGAGCCGTCATTACTATCCAAGGGGAGCATGACGGTTTCCACTGTTTGTCATGAGCCACGTGATGAATCTGACGCGGTTTTGTTTCTGTCTCTCCTCTTGTAGATTGACTGACGGCGAGGCGGAGAGGGATTTTGACGATGCGTGCTTTTGATCGGACTCTTGAAGAAGGTAAGAAGTGGATAAGGATTCTAGTTCATGCATGTTTTAATGAGAGGCAGTTGCTTCCAAAATTCTTGTGATGAGATACTGGTTGATAAAAATATAAACAGATAGACAGATATAGAGAAATTGATCGACATAGATAGAAGGATTGATAGATAGATAGATAGATAGATAGAAGGAGACATTGATAGACGAATAGAGTGTGCGTTTATGTGTGTGTTTGTGTGTCCAGTACGGCGAGGGAACAACATAAATTTGAATATGAAATTGTTTTGTGTGGAAAAGAATATTGGATTAAGTGAACTCAGGAACGTCAGAAATGCCATGAAATAATAAAGTAAGTGAAAGAAATGCATCACTGAGCCAAGACACGATTTACTGTAAGAGCGTGAAAACAAAGAAGAGAATCGTTGAACTTACTGAACTGCAAAAAGTAAAGAAAATAAAATAAAAATGAAAAAAAAAGAAAAGTAGAAAAACGAAAAGAAGAGAATGAAAAGAAAAGAAACAAATGAGAAGGAAGCAAAGAAGAAAATAAATTAAAAGAAAAGCGAATAAAGGATAGAGATGAAAACGAAACAAAAAAAAAAGTAAAGCGAAGAAAAGAAAAGAAAAAAAAAACAAAGGAAAAAGAGAAAAGGAAATCAAAGCCGCAAGCAACAACTGTTTTTTTCTTTATCTCCTCGACGGTTTCACTTCCAAAAATCCATTACCGATACATAGAGGCGAGCAAAGACACCTTAATGGAAAATAAAAGTCAGATAAAGGCATGAAATCTGCGCACTGAAAGGCAGGCTAAACAAAGATATAGCAGAGAAAGACGTAATATGGAGAAACAAAGAAACAAAAATGGAAAATTAAAGTCAGTTAAGGGCATGAAATCTGCACACTGAAAGGCAGGCTAAACAAATATATAGCAGAGAAAGACGTAATATGGAGAAACAAAGAAACAAAAATGGAAAATTAAAGTCAGTTAAGGGCATGAAATCTGCACACTGAAAGGCAGGCTAAACAAAGGTAGTAGAGAAAGACATAATATGGAGAAACAAAGTAACAAAACAAAAAAACATCATGACAGTAACGAAACACGATAACAGACAGACATAATCGGACGGAGCAGACAAGACAGACAGACCAGTAATTGATGCCGGACAGAGATGAGATGAGAACTGAACTGGCAGAACTCCGGCAGACAAGACAGGCGAGCAAGAGATGACGGAGGTGACAAGAGACGGCGGACTCTGGCGGGCAGACGAAACAGATCGGCAACGGGATAACGCGGGGGAAGAGAAAGGGGAGATAAAGTGAAATCTAAAAGAAAAATAGGTCGATGTTGGGATTTTTTTCCTCGGCGTCAGATTCAGCTCCGCAAAAACTGGAGCGGCAAGGCAAGGCAAGGCAGGCAGGGAGAACTAAGAAATTATTAAGTAAAAGAAGCCCAAGCACATCGAGATAGCAAAACACAAGTAGAAAGGCGGGGGGAAGGAGGAAGGAAAAAATTATACGATGAAAAGAAATGGAAAGATAAGAAAAAATACGAAGAAAAGCCGATAAGGAGAGGACGAACTGTAATTACACCAACAATCAGATAAGGGGAACACTTTTGCCCACACACGCACCAAAAAAACACTGCAGCAACACGAGAGATACCGGGTCTTAATTTATCAATGAATCTGTTTTATATTAGTTGATAGCGCGCTGACTCCCCCACCTCCTCCTCCTCCTCCTCTACCACCAAGACCAGCTCCTCCTCCTCCTCCTCCTCCTCCTTCTCTACAAGTCATATCTTCTGCTCTTCTTCCTCCACCACGTCTTCCACCGCTACTTCCCCTTACTCTTCCTTTTCTGTTCTTTCCTCTCTATTCTCTCCTTTTGTATTCCTTCTTCTTTTTCTCCTCCTCCTCCTCCTCCTCCCCTTCTACCATCACTTCAAGCTCTTTTTCTTCCCCCAACGTACCCTTCCCCTTCCCTCCTCCATTTTTCCCAACTCATCCCTCTTATAAAAAGCAAAAACAAATTAATTTCATTTTTTCGATCTTCCTTTTTTTGCACGTTATTTTTTTTTACCTTCAGTGCAAACGCAGATAAGGGCGTGGTAGTGGAGAGTGGTGGGTGGGTGTGATTAGGGGGGTGGGGGGTGCGTGGGTGTGGGTGTGGGTGTTGGCGTGATTAAGCAGCGTAGGAGTGTGAGGAGGAAGCGAGATGGAAAAGGAGAGAGAGAGAGAGAGAGAGAGAGAGAGAGAGAGAGAGAAGAGAGAGAGAGAGAGAGAGGAGAGAGAGAGAGAGAGAGAGAGAGAGAGAGAGAGAGAGAGAGAGAGAGAGAGAGAGAGAGAGAGAGAGAGAGAGAGAGAGAGAGAGAGCGCTGTTACGAGCAGGCATGGTCCCCTTTCTTTATTTCTCT
>NC_066511.1:20961921-21134421 GCF_024679095.1 Eriocheir sinensis
GTCAGAGAAAAGGGAAAAAATAGGAGATTCACGTTGATGTCACGGGAATTATGTTATCGCAGTCTCGCTGTTATGTTCTCGCAGTGACTCGGGCACAGCACGTGTCACGTCTCGATGTCGTCTCGTGGAACTACTCGCCAGTTCTTCACAAACGGATAACTAAATACCCGACGGCGCGAGGCACACTTTTCTCAGTGTTCTCTAAAGGCTTCAAAATAGGCCTTGAGGAAAATGCTTAAAAGAAATACCTCTCAGAAAGAAACTGTTCACGACCACTGCTCCAGCTCCTGACGCAGAATTTTCCAATTCTCGTGATTGGCAAGAGTGACCCAGAGATCAATATTTTTCATACAACACTTAACAATAATTAAGGATTTGTATGAACTTAGTAGGTGCCTTAAATAGACCTCTCTTTGATGGGTGACAGGCTGGTGGGTGACTGTTCCTTTGCATCGCCATATGTTAGGCACATTAATACTCTCTCTGGAGAACTTTGACCCAATAAGTAACGCAGGAATTCTGTCAGCAAACAAAAATGAAATTCGTAAACTTTCCTGAGTGACGCATCAGTATTAGGTCTAATGTGTGGCTGCGGCCGTGAGGCACGCACCTAGAAGGGGGATTTGTCAAGCACCCACCTATACAGCCACGCAGCCCGCCCGCATGTTTATATCTGAAGCATCAGTCCTTATTATCACTGTAATCGTCATTATCTATAACACTGACGTCATCATCATCGTCGTCACCGTCACATTCATCATCAGCATCCTCACTTCATCTTTCCGCCATCAATGTGATCCGTCTTCAGGAGCTCCCGACGTGAATCTTCTGATCTCATCGCTTCATCTCCCTCTCCGCTTGCCTCGACTTTGTTTTTGTTTTTCCATTTGCGGTTGTCATTCTGTCAGCGTGACTGTCTTATGCGTAACATACAGCAAAAACATTTTTAACTAGTGCTAAAAACTTGCCGAGAAGAGTCTTTGTGTACCTGAACAAGCCGACGAGTTAACAAGCCAGAGGAAGATCCAGTGATTGTGTTCGTGTCCCCTCGTTAGCCACCAACAGGTCGGCGTTGGTGTGCGTGGTTATCGATAAAGGAATGAACGGCCTTTATAATGAAGATACCAGATCATTATGTAATTTTGGGTGAAATTAAGATTAACAGGACGAAACAATAGTCGAGTAGGACAATTCAAGTCCTAAAGCTGTGCTGTGTCACGAGAAAATGTTGCCTCTTCCATTAAGTTGCTGCTCTCAGTAAATTACTATTTCTAAGAAAAACAAGGTAAACATTATTCCGGCACCGAAGCTGTTAAATGCCTTGTTGGCACAGAAGAAAGCGTAATGTGCAAGTAAAGTCCGTCACTACGCAACTAGCCCACAGGCGAGTGTTGGGACGGAAGACGAATAGGCGAGGGTCACCTTCCAGGGATTCAGGTTACAACAAATTACTTAAAACCTTTTCCCTAGGATTGTTAGGTAACAAGGAAAAGTGTGTGGAAACCCATTTGTCTCAACTCCTCAGGGGATAGAACCCTGGTTATGAACTGAGTATGCTAACCACTGAATCAGAGTGATAAGGATAAATGAAACTACTCATGTTTAGCAAATGGAGTTTATATTATCAGATATTGTAACACCTTTCTTTCCCTCCTTCACCCTTACATTCCCTACAGAACATTACTTCCGAGCACACCAACGACAACCACTCCACCAGTCCGTCACAACAGATCACATCCATTATCTCATCACGTGTCTCTCATCCTTCCCAGCCTCTTTACTCGCAGGTTTTATCTTGGGTAAGGAAAACTTAGTGTCTACCAACTCTGGATCTCTTGCAAATCGTAGAGATTTGTCAGTCTTGTGGTGCCCAAAAAGTCAGTTTACGTTGCCTTAATTATTGTATTCTCTGATTATTATACAATTCTGCCAATTATTACGCCCACCTTTGTGCAGCGAGCAGGTCACGATGGGGCGACACCGTGGATCATCACAGTGTTTCAGTCCTCGTGACGGCGCGTCCCCCGCGGCGCCCCTGCTCAAGGTTGTCCCTCCTGCCTTGACTCGCAACAAATCATAACAAGTTTTCCCCCTCTCGCCCGCCACCTTAAAAGCTGTTCACCCTTTGCTCCTAGTTCTTGAAATTCAAGTTAATAAATAACACCAAATTTTTGTTATTATTTTAACTGATACGAATGTTTGCTGAAATATTACGGCCACACTATAGGAAACCAGATATCATTCACCCACACTTATCAGTTATTACAAAACGAGTATCGAATAATGAATATAATTTCTTCGTTTAATAGGACGATAAGCCAAATACCTTGTTACCCTGAAGGCAAATACCAGTTCAAGGTTACTTGCTTGCATAACACCCGAACGATGATTCCAGTTTTATTTCATCTTTCTCTTCCTGGCTGACGAAGGAAAAAACGTTTAAATGTGAAAATGTTACCTAATCTTAAGTTTCTGAAAGTCTTAACACTCATAATTTGTTACTTGGATTTTAAAATGCGCAGCTTACAGACACGACTGAGGCCACCGCATGATTTTTTGTTTATTTCCTGTTAAAATTTATATTCTTGTTTCGTTCATTATAGTGCTGGGAGATAATGCTGGCGACGTTCATACTGCTTTATACAGAAAATTTGGTTGTTGAGGACTAACATGAATTAAAAGACGAGAGAAGCGAACAAGGGAGTGTAATCGGCACGCTGACGCATTAAAGCAATGAAGCAGTGAAGCTCCTGACCCTCACCCGCCGCCGCCACTACCGACAGAGAGCGAGCGGGAGGCGGCCACCACGTCTCAGACAAGTCTTCATCCCCTAATTTTAGAGGTGCGTAGGTTGTTCTGCAAGTTTTAGGCCTGTTCATAGATTGTAACCAAGAAGTAAGACAATTACGTTGTTTCAAATAACTAAAATTCAAGAAGTGAATGACTTGTTGCCAGCTTCACCTCTGATGTCGGCCATGGCAGCCACACCCGTGGCGCACATAAATAGAAACGCTGCCCACGATACCTAGACAGCCGATCATGTTTGAGGAAGCAGATGCCAATATGATTAGTGTTTGACATTGCTAGACTTGCTTTTCCTAGGTAAAAGTATGACCATAATCTAATGTATTTACAAACCTACCTGCTGTTTTTTTGTCTGAAATTTAGTTTGCATACGTGATCCCGACCAGCGAGATAACACACAAGCGTCCATATATCTGAAGTGTGCAGTGAGTAGCAACCTTTATATATAATACACATACATACATACATATATAAATACACAATTACAAACGATAAGCATTATGTAATATACATATACATACATGTACACACATAAGTACGTTCATGCATACACTACATACGATAATCAAAGTTCGCTTATTCGTGTCACAGCTGCTAGGTTGAGAAAGAGACTAAATTCATGCGAATAGTACAATTTCATGGCTAGGCTTGAAGAGGCATGCACCTGTGCTATCGAAGGAGCCATCTCTATTCACAGCCGAGACTTGTGAAGGCTGTGACGCGCCGCAGCGCTTAAAGCAGCTTTCTGAGCCGCGGTAGCAATGTCGTTGGCGTCGCTTCGAGGCCACTTTGACTACCGGGGATAAGCGGGCCGCTGCATGGACACCTGTCGCCGGCGGGAGGTGGGGGCGGCGGGGGTGGCGCGGTGGAGGGCTTGTTGAGGGATAATCGTTGCTCGCTCTCGGTGTCTGCCAAACAGTGGGGTGAGGAGGAATGTGGCGGCCCCGGAGAGGGTTCCCAGAGGCTGTGTGCGGGTTACAAGGGAGGCAAGGGAGCAGTGGCCGGCTTCCTGCCTCGCCTGTCTGTCCAGGTCATCCCAGGTTGGCTGACCAGTTGTTGTGTTGCAGGTATTAGTCAAGTTTCACATGATTGATAATACTAATTCAGCTGAATGCTTGTGAACGGGAATGATTGTCATACTATAAAATTATTCACGTATCCTCTTTAGCTTTATCCAAATTACTTTTTGTCAATTCCTCCAAACATGAAACGCTAATGCAGCCTCGTAAGTGTTTGACAATTCTGTACTAAGTCCTTACTTCTTAAACACCAACCCTCTTGCAAAGCACTAACGGAATAGTACATTTATACCAATATGTGTACTAACGCTGAGTATTCAACTGTGCATTATGAACCCCGTCATAAAAAAAGTCTTTTCAGGATAGTAAGCCTCTTTTTCTCCTTTGTTGGTTCATTGACCTTCACCTCGTCTTTTTTGTCAGTTTATTTCCCCTGAGCCCGGCTTATTACTTGTGGCTCTTTGCCTGCATCTGTACACGTCTTTCATTGACCTCTCTCTCTCTCTCTCTCTCTCTCTCTCTCTCTCTCTCTCTCTCTCTCTCTCTCTCTCTCTCTCTCTCTCTCTCTCTCTCTCTCTCTCTCACACACACACACACACACACACACACACACACACACACACACACACACACACACACCACTCCTTGGCGCAACTGGTAGAGCTCTGCGCTGCCAAGCTTCACGGTCTGACAGGGCGGCGGTTCGAGCCCGCTCAGCCCGGATTCTTTCCGTTGACTAGGAGTGGTTACTGTCACCCCTTGAGCAAGGGGGATGGGTGTGTGAGGTCCCGGCAGTACCCTCAGGTAGGCACGCTGGAGCGCGCGCGCGAGCACACACACACACACACACACACACACACACACACACACACACACACACACGTTACCATAATAATCTTTCAGGCGAGTCCTCGCGGTGGAAGGAACGTTTCGTCCGGCAGACTGGCGGGCGGCGAAAGGCGGAGGCTGTGAATACTCCCCAAGTCCTGCATCACTGCTGGATGGGTAAGTCGTTGTTGCTGTGTTGAGTTTATAGCTGGTGTTGCAGATTTTAGGCATGGCATTGAAAGAGGATTCTGTGGGTCGGTTTGGTTGGGAGGTTGTGGTGAGGTTGTCAGCATGTGGCTAGTATACCTGTTATAAAAAAATAGTTTGTGTAGGGTGGAGCCAGGAGTACCGCGGTGAGATGGGTGAATTTTTAGTGTTTGTTCATCTTAATTCTACTTTCTCTAATTTTCTCTTTACTTCGCGTCATATGACATTGTTACCTGTTCACGGATATGGTCTTGATAAGGATAGCCATTCATGACAAATTTTCGATGTACTTTATGGTGCTAAGTAATTTGTGGTCAAAATCTGTTTTGATAGTTAGAAATTTACGGATAATAAACTTTTAATACATTTTGTAATCTTTATGGAGGTTTTAATCACGTTTTACAATGAAGCATTTCTTTTCTTCTCCTCTCAAAGGTGGGGACCCAGACGGCAGGAGCAGGGTGACGAGGGCACTTGGTCTCCAGATGTAGTGGACCCGATAACGAAGGTTGCCAGGAACTATATTTGCCGGGCGAAGCAAAGTCTCGGCAGTTCATCCTGGTCAGGAATAATGCCATTTTAGGTAAGTAAATATGGTAATATGATTTTTCTAACTGTCAGACACTGAAATAAATAATGATGTAGGGCTTTTAAATTGTGGTAACTCATTGACGTGAAACATATTGGGTGATGCCGTGCTTCTCTCCCCGTGTGGACCAGAGAATTAGACGCTGACACTACGGTTGGCGCCGCCCTTCCCACTCACCCCTCCACCATCCTGCACAGTGCCTACCTCCCCTCACCCTCCGTCCTACTGCCCTCATCACTCACTGACCCCCACCCCTTCCCTGCCTTACCCCTTCAGACTGATTCACACTAAACGTAAAGTGACCGGCACGGAACGTACCGTACCGGACCGACAAAATATTCTTCAATGGGAAACCCATTGTAGTGTTCACACTGTCTCCGGCGCGGACCGTCACCAGCACTTGCCGGTCGGGGTTGTCGGCGATAATAGTCTGCAGGTCTGTGCCGGTACGGAACGGCTGGCTGGCTGGCTGGCTCTCTCTCTCTCTCTCTCTCTTCTCCTCTCCTCTCCTCTCCTCTCCTCTCCTCTCCTCTCCTCTCCTCTCCTCTCCTCTCCTCTCCTCTCCTCTCCTCTCCTCTCCTCTCCTCTCCTCTCCTCTCCTCTCCTCTCCTCTCCTCTCCTCTCCTCTCCTCTCCTCTCCTCTCCTCTCCTGAGGTTGGATCGGCGCGTTTCGGGAGGCTTCTGGACGAGGCAGTGAAAAGCTTTTCGAAAAGCCTTTCAAAAAACGGCGGGCGAGGACGGGGCAAAGGCAGCCCTTGATCAACCAACCCGTAGCGTCAGTGCGACTCACAAGAAACTGTGTAACTAACCACGCCTCCGACAAGCGAACTGGTACAACTCGTCACGGCCACATTTCTATCATGTACACAAATGCACGTAGTTTAATACCCAACAAGGACGAAATTAGGGCGTATATTGCAACAGAGAAACCAGATGTGGTAGCCATCACAGAGACTTGGGCCAACTCTACCCATCTAGAATCCGAAATGTCATTCCCTGGGTACGAAAGCTTCCACAAAAGTCGAAAGCACAAGAAAGGAGGAGGAGTAGTTTGCTACGTAAAAAGTACACTCCCTGCCATAAAAATAGACAAACAGGACGCAGAGAAATACGATTCTGTCTATGTGGAAATAACCGCAAATAACAAGAAACTAACACTTGCAACCGTATACAGGCCTCCGAAACAACAGGCAGCCGATGACACTGCCCTCTACGAAGAGATTCACTCTCTAACACAAAGCAAGGAAGCAATTATAATTGGGGACTTTAATTGCCCTAACATTGACTGGGGACTGATGACTGGAGATCAAGAGGGTAACAGGCTTTTAGAAATGGTGGAGGATTCGTTCCTCACTCAAGTTGTAACTCAACCAACAAGAGAAAACAATCTGCTGGATCTGGTATTAGTAAGCGACCCCGACCTCATTCGCGACTGTACAGTTGGTGAGAAACTTAATGGGTGCGATCACCACTTAATCCGTTTTAATATCAACATATGTCACAAACTCGTAGATAATCCATCAGTGATACCAGATTACAAAAAAGGAAATTTCAACTTAGCCCGTGCACTGCTTCCCCCTACGACCTGGGACCAACTTGGCATCACCGACAATACAATCGACAACGCGTGGAACGTCTTCAAAGATAAGCTGTTGCAAGTAGAGAAGGCTACAGTGCCTACGAAATCCAGGCGAGTAAATGGGGCCGTAGATCCACCGTGGATGACCAGAGAAATAAAAAGGGCAGTAAACCTAAAAAAAAGGAATTATAATTTGATGAAAGAGAATGCTACGGCCGAAGCCAGCACACAGTACCACAACAGCCTCAGAGCTTGTCGCAGCCTTATTCGGAGTAGCAAACGCAACTATGAAAAGCAAATAGCGCGCGAAATCAAAACTAACTCCAAGAAATTCTTCACGTACATAAGATCGAAACAGAAAGGACAATCCAATATTGGTCCCCTGACAGACGAGACTGGATCTGTAACTCAGGACAGTAAACAGATGGCCAGAATCCTCAACAGTAACTTCGCATCCGTATTCACAGTCGAGGACATCGAAACCATTCCCGAGAGCCCTGCCCCGCCGAGTGAGATCACGCCGCTGGAAATTGACTCAATATGCGACCAAGAAGTAAAAAAGTACTTGGACAAACTCGACACGAACAAGTCAACGGGACCCGACAGTTTGTCCCCGCGGTTATTAAAAGAGCTTAAACAACAAATACTTCAACCACTCACTACCATATTCAACCGGTCAGTTCAACTAAACAAGGTCCCGGAAGACTGGAAGATGGCGAACGTAACACCGATTTTCAAAAAAGGAGACAAAAGCGTTGCATTAAACTACAGGCCCATAAGTTTGACATCAGTGGCAGGAAAAATACTCGAAAAGATTATTAGAGATAAACTTGTTAAGTTTCTAGAAAACAATAATGTAATCTCCGACACCCAGCATGGCTTCAGAAACAAGCGCTCCTGCCTAACGAATTTATTAGACTTCTTCCAAGGTATATATAAGAACTGGGATGCCCACATCCCCAGTGATGTTATATACCTGGACTTTCAGAAAGCCTTCGACAAGGTACCGCACGAGCGACTCCTTAAGAAACTGCACTCGGCGGGCATCGGAGCCAATCTGATCGCGTGGATAAGAGATTGGCTCACCGACAGAAAACAACGAGTACTACTCAACGGACAGCCTTCCGATTGGCTACCAGTCACTAGTGGAGTGCCTCAAGGGTCAGTGCTGGGACCCATCCTCTTTATCATATATATCAATGACCTAGAATCAGGACTGAAATCCACAATATCGAAATTTGCAGATGACACCAAGGTGGGTGGAGATGCGCTAACAATGTGCTACTGCGAAATCATTCAGAAAGACCTCAATCACATTATCGAATGGTCGGAAAAATGGCAAATGTCTTTTAATGTTGACAAATGCAAAGTCATGCACATTGGGTCCCAAAATAGTAACCACACATACATCATGAATGGGAGACCTCTGCAAGCGATGCAGGAGGAAAAGGATCTTGGAGTCACTATCAGCAGTGACCTGAAACACGCGAATCACTGTAAAAAGCATACAACAAGGCCAACATTATGCTCGGGTTCATAGCGAGGAACTTCAGTGTAAAACACCAGACGTGATGCTATCCTTGTATAATTCCATGGTAAGACCGCACCTCAGTATGCAGTGCAGTTCTGGTCTCCCAATTACAGAAAGGACATTGCTTTACTGGAAAGGATTCAACGACGCGCCACAAAGATGATTCCAACCTTAAGGGCTCAACCGTACGAGGAACGACTCAAGCGACTCAATCTCTTTACATTGGAGAAAAGACGCCTACGAGGGGATATGATTCAAGTCTTCAAGTATCTAAAAAAGTTCAATAACGTCGATTACTCCAAATTCTTTGAACTGCAAACCAACTCAAGAACTAGAAATAACGGTTTACCCATTCAGTCGAGTCGATGTAACACAGACATTGGAAGGAGTTTCTTTTCAAACCGAGTCATCCGCCACTGGAACAATCTTCCCTCAGAAGTAGTAAATGCGAATACCATCAACTCCTTCAAATATAGAATCGACCGTCATTTCGCTGCGTCAGGAGTAAACTGAATAACGAGGGGCTTCCATCTGCTCCTCAATATCGAGGTGCTTTCATCTGCTCACCAAGCCCCAAGTGGCGGTCGAGCAGATTAAATCACCCAAGCGGGCGACCTCGTAATGAGCCAATAGGCTTTCTGTTGCCTGCATTTCCATGTTTCCATGTTTCCATGTTTCCATGTTTCCTCTCCTCTCCTCTCCTCTCCTCTCCTCTCCTCTCCTCTCCTCTCCTCTCCTCTCCTCTCCTCTCCTCTCCTCTCCTCTCCTCTCCTCTCCTCTCCTCTCCTCTCCTCTCCTCTTCTCTTCTCTTCTCTTCTCTTCTCTTCTCTTCTCTTCTCTTCTCTTCTCTTCTCTTCTCTTCTCTTCTCTTCTCTTCTCTTCTCTTCTTCTCTTCTCTTCCCTTCTCTTCTCTCCTCTTCTCTGCTCTTCTCTTCTCTTCTCTGCTCTTCTCTTCTCCTCTTCTCTTCTCTTTTCCTCTTCTCTTATCTCCTCTCCTCTCCTCTCCTCTCCTCTCCTCTTCTCTCCTCTTCTCTTCTCTTCTCTTCTCTTCTCTTCTCTTCTCTTCTCTTCTCTTCTCTTCTCTTCTCTTTGCTTTCCCTAATTCCCTCCTCTCTGTTCATATTGTGCCCGTTCTCTTTGCCTCCTTTTCCTTCCTCTACTCGTCTTTACTGCCATCCTTAATCCCCTACTCACACACTACTATATTCCGTCTTTCCTGTCTCCCTCTTCTCGGTTCTTCTTGTACCTTGGAACTCTGCAACCTCCAGCCCGTCCAAGAGCACTTCCCTCACACAGCCACGGCAGATGTGTGCGTGCCTGGGGTCGTGGGAGGCGATGCGTTCTGCGTTCTTCAGCCGTCAGGAGGTGTGGCCCCGCGTCCTTTGTGAAAAACCGGCTGTTGGAGAAAGTCGTGCATTAAGTTGACGTTACGAATATTTTTAACACGAAGGCAGCAGGAAAGATTAATCTGATTATTCAAGAAGGCTGAATTAATTCCCCAATAAAGTGTTACTCTCAAGTTTTGTTTTACTCGATTATCAAAGTGAAGATATATTAACTGAAAAGTAGCTTGAGATAATTAATTTTCAACATGGGTATTTTTGGATTGTTTTAAAGCTTGTTCTTGTGTACGCACCTCTTCGTTTCACAGCAAGACATCTAAAGTGAGTCGGTACAGCTCAAAATAAGCACTCACAAGAACACAACCTCATCATTTTCAGCTATTACTAAATCCATAACAGGACAAAAGCCTTCCCTATTGTTTTCCAGTTCTCGGTATGATCTTTGAGTACTCCATCCTCCGACAAATCCTCTAATTTAATCTCTCCGCCTGGCCCTCTGTCTGCCCTGATTTCCACAATTTCTAGGTAGCTCCTCTCTTACTTTGCTTGCCAATCAGTTAAAAATTATACGCATGATATGATCTGAACATTACATTTCTTATTCTTTCTTAGTATTTCATCAAATTGGTAAATATAACAATAATATTCGTACTCTATTGCTACTATTACTAAAGCAACTGAAAATTATGATAAAAATATAATAAATGGATGTAGTTATCATTATTGTGAGTATAATAATGGTATATTCAACAAGTTCGTAATGGTAAATTAAGCACGGGTAAAGTACACACTCCTAATCACCTGGTTATCCCTTACACCTGCCCACCTGCTAGGCTAGGAGGTGAAGGATGGCACGGGATAGAAGGGTAAGGTAAGGGAAGGGAAGAGCAGGAGCAAAGGAGAAGTAGAGAAGATATGAAAGGGTGGTAATTGAAGGTGAAGATGAGAAAAGGTACTGGAGAAAAAAAAAGTAAATAAGGTAAAAGAAAGGTAAGGTAAGGGAAAGAAGGGGATAGACGAGGAGGGAAGAGAGGATGGGATGAGCAGCGAGCAGCTTTTTTCTACGGTTTTCCTGCATCCTACAGTTTACTAGTCCAAGGAATTAATATTACGACACCTCACGAATTAACTGGATTATTCGTTTGGCATCTTCCTCTGTTCTCTCTTACAGGAGCAATGCGACGAAAATTGTCCTTATTATGTAACTCGGTCAAGTAATTGTTGCACACTAACCCCTCTTTCGGCCACCTTCTTGGATTCTTTTTGGGAGCAGCGATTAGCGTTTTTTTTTTTATTATAGTTTCCTTTTTTGTGTGCCCTTGAGCGGTCTCCTTTGTTGTAAAAAAAAAAAAATCACTCATGTATGTATTAAAAAAGGTAGTTCAAACATTTCCCTTTCGAGGTCACATATTCGACTAATATAGGCAAAGGTAAAGTTAGGGGCATACACTACAGCTGCGAGTGGCCTTTGTGCTCATCTCCGTGGCATTGACCCTTGAGCCTGTGATAAGAACCCAATGCCCCGGGACACAGGGTCAGTGTGACATCCGAGTTACCACGGCTACTTTTCTAAGGTTTCCCCAGGTACCCATTTATCGACCAGCCGAAAGGGAGGATGAACAGCTGGGTGAGTGTGTCATCCATGTAAGTTATGTTCTGAAATTATTTCGGATATATCAATTTGAAACAGCCAAAGTTCATAGATAAGGATCAAGGGCCATTTTAGATTGAATCGTATTGATTTAATGGTCATACAGATAAACGAGCGTAAAACAAGAAAAATAAGATTACATAAGGAAACTGATTGAAACATTTTCTGCACAATGCTGTCGAGAGCAGAATGCTATGAAGTGAACTGTCTTTGGAACTTCATGAACAGAAAAAGGTCAATAGAATGCAAACTCCGACCTGGACTGAGTGTCGATCTACCACAAGAGATAAAAACAAAACTTTAAAATTCTCTTCTTACAGACTCCCGCCTCCGTGGTGCATTGTTAGAGTAACTAGCTACGAATCCGCGGGCCCGGGTTCAAATCCCGGCCCGGGCAGTCAGCGTGCAACTCGCCCCAGGGATGGTCGATTAGTGGTTATCTGGGGAAACCTGAGGAAGGTAGACTGTGGTAACCCGGATGCTACACTGGACCTGTGCCCCGGGAAAAATAGATTCATGCACATCACACGCTCGAAGAGATAATGAGACAGAAATTAGCACCACAGCCACGCGCAGTTTTAGCGTATGCCCCAACTTCGCCTTTTAACCGATTCAAAAATTTACACTCATTAGTAGTAATCCTAGAAAGGAGTACTTTAAACCCATCCCCAATCCTTCCTCGGGTTACAGTCTAAACCACACCAACATCCCGAGCTAGTTTTCCTCAAATACTTATTCAACGTCCAACAGTGACTCACCATACACTGAAGACGCCCATCCATGCTCGTCGGCTCCATGAAGAATGGGCGGGGTGTTTCGTCATCCCCTCTGGCTCCTCTCACATGGAAGGACGTTCAACCCTCTTTTATAGACGAGACTGCAGCTTCCAATAATCATCATCCGTAATTTTCAGTGCGTGGATTGAAGGTCTGGTAAATCACATCCTTCGGTACTTCAGCAATTCCCACTGAAAAAGATTTAAATTAAAGAGGAAACTCATCATTTAGGTTAGCTGGTTAATCCAGCCGCCTAACTCAAATATAACGTGCATATCCGTAATTCTTACCTAAACCCCGAGCTTACACCACATACAGTAACTTTCAATCAAACACACGAGTCACTTATTTGCAGATAACAATGCAGGATAAAATCAATAAAAAAAAAACGAAAACAGTTAACTATCGACGCTATGTGCCAATTACACTCTCCTGACTGACCTGCAAGGACGGAGCGTCACTAAAGTCAGAGCGTTAATGGCTGTGTTATTTCATACAAAAAGTCTCGTATTTTTTCATCAAACTTGTACTCCTACATCCTTTCTACGGGTGGCCTACAAGCTCAACACGGATCGCAGAAAAACTCACTGGGGCTCCGTTAAGAGGGTGATGTGATGGCTGGCGGCTCCTCTCAGGGAGGTCGGGCACGTGCGTCTCCACCAGCTGCGGTTTGAGGCTCAACTGACTAGGATTTCACGACAAAGTTCCTGTTCGCCCCAGATGTTCGAAGCTGGGAATCCGAATGAATTGTTTTATCATATTTCACTTCACTCTACAATGAATCAAGATGTACAACATGACTTTGATTAATGCTCAGTGTTACGCTCTTATATGCGATTGATTTACTGATGTGTCCAATGCCCAATAATCATTTAGAGAGCACCTCCAATTCACACGACTTCCGAGACATGAAACAAAACCCTTGAGCAGAGCCGGTAGAATGAAGCACTTTCGTTACTTGCCCTTTCATTTTCTCATAGACTTCCGCAGGTCCCTACAACTTGGCGACACTCTCTAGCCATCCATACCTCTGGCGGTCTCGTGACACCGAGGACAAAGATGAATTTCTCACGAGATCCCTCACCTTGGCATCCACCTCGCCCGCCCGCCTCCTCGTCTCGGTGGTGATGTCACGGCGCGAGCTTCGAACACTGCGGGGCGCGAAGAGTTATTTGCAGGACAGGTTTAAGTGACTATAGGCAGTTTCCTTTGACACTGAAATTGCTTTTATTTGTTCATATACTTTATTAGTACACAACTTTTTATTTTTATTATATTCTTAGGCCGTAAAGCACTGAAATGTCAATACTGAAATGTGTAAAGTCGTCGTTAGCTTGCAATTGTTAACCACTTGTAAAAATCTGTTTCTAAGCAAATTTTATTTCTGTTAAATTAAATAACCATGTTTGACCAAGAAGCAAATAAAAAGGTAACTCACATACATATTTTTCCTCTACTTATATCCCCTTCCACTCCCCCCCCCCCCCCTACACACACACATCAGCACACACACACAAATATATACACACACTAACAAACACACAAAACAAAAAAGCCAAAAAACGAAAAATCAACAAAAAATCACGAGTGCCTACAATTACTTCCACAGTTCTAAACAAATGTAAACTTTCAGCACGGGCTTGAGTGTGACACCCAAAACACAGGTAGGAGGGAGTCTCAATAATTGCCCACGACTGAAAATCATGGAAAAAAAAGCTGTTCCTGACCGTAAACTTATTGAGTGAGTGAGCAAGAACCTGATGGCGGGGGTTAAAGATTTGCGGTGATGTGGATAATGTCCATGAAGCTCTACGTTAATTATTTACTTTTGGTCAACGAGAGAGAGAGAGAGAGAGAGAGAGAGAGAGAGAGAGAGAGAGAGAGAGAGAGAGAGAGAGAGAGAGAGAGAGAGAGAGAGAGAGAGAGTGTAAAAGTTTTAACGAAGAATAAGCTGTAAGGACAATTAAGCAATCAGAAATATTAGATGAAAAACTATACAGCAGAATATTTTTGGAATTTTCTTGTGTTGTTCCTTCTAACGCCATTTAAAGGAAGAGGGTCACTCTAAATATATATCTTACCCCTTTGAGATCGCTGCCTTAATCTCACACACACACACACACACACACACACACACACACACACACACACACACACACACACACACACACATTATTATTATTATTATTATTATTATTATTATTATTATTATTATTATTATTATTATTATTATTATTATTATTATTATTATTATTATTATTATTACACTCACCACCCCCACTCCCTTATTATAGGTATCCCTTTACAATACACCATAGATTTATTTACCTTTAAAATGAACATGGGACAAACCTACTCTTTTTTTTTTTTTTTTTGGGTATAGAAGAAAACACAATAACGAAAAAAAACTGTGCAACGCAATATGATATGACCTGCAGCAATCCATCGCAACGTGAATCACCTAACTAGAATTATATTATCTAACACAAGAACTTTTCAACGATACAAAGCAGCGCAATTATCAAACTGGAGCAAAAGCGACCAGCAAACACCACGTTACGACGCAATGCAACTCAACCAACAGAATGAACGTAGAATAGCGGTACATATTATTTCTTTTCTGTATAAAACATCATCATAGTATTTTTTTGTTTGTTTGTTTCCTGTGTTTTGTTGCCCTTTAACTGTTTCCATTAGTGCAAAAATAGGCAGACAACGAAATAAAAACTTCAAAGGAGTACAGAAACGCATGGACGAAAGCCACAACACAGTCCCACTCTTCAAGAATGAAACACACACACACACACACACACACATGTAGCTCCTCCCCAATCAAAGCTTAACCACCAACTTCATAGGATTACAGAAATGCATGGACGAAAGCCACAACACAGTCCCACTTTGCAAGAATGAAACACACACACACACACACACACACACACACACACACACACACACACACACACACACACACACACACACACACACACATAGCTCCTCCCCAATCAAAGCTTAATCCACCTTCTCCTCTTCTTTGCCCCATTCCCTCTCCCCTCCTTCCCTTGCCCTCCCGCCTTCCTGCCTTGGCGTAATTTTTACCATTCTCTCTCCGCCCATGATTACACACTAAATCAAGATAAGAGTCCACTTAAACCAGCACTAAACCACTTCGCTATGACCGGTTTAAAGCTCCTCCACCGGCCTTAATAACTATCTCTCATACAGATCTCCGAAGGCTGTCCGCTTAGGGAGAAAAAACGAGTAATTGGTTCAGAATAATAAACTAAAACGACGGTAATTATACGTGTTATTATAAAGGGAGGACGTGGCCGCCTGCTGTGGTGTGTTGTTACTGTGTGAATCGCAGAGGCCCGCCGAGGCTGTCCGTGTCCCTGCCGCGGTGCTTGCTCTGCCGCTCCAGTTTCCCTGTAACGGACGAGGTGCTTCTCAACCTCGTGTTATGTGCCCATTCCTTCCCCTGCCTCTGCCTCGCTCACCCCTGCCTTGCCGCTCTCCTCCCCGCCTCGCCCTGCCGCAGTGATACCCTTACATGGTTTTCTCAGTACAGTTTGTTATTTTTCCTTTTATCTCAGGTAGACCACACATTTCCTGGTCCACTTTTCCTTTTAGCACTGTTCTTGTAGGCTTGCTTTCCTCCCTGGTACACAGCTTCCTTACCGGAGTTTTTCCTGTAACATGGGTTTCTTTCTTCGTACTCTCCTGTGCTTCCGTGGTGCAATGGTTAACACGCTTGGCTACGACTCCGTGGACCCGGGATTAAAACCCGGCCCGGGCAGTCGGCGCACAGCTTTCGGGCTGGTTGATGAGTGGGTACCTGGTAAAAGCTAGGGAAGGTAAACTGTGGTAACCCAGATGTCACTCTTGCCTTGTGTCCCGGGGTGATGGGTTTTTACCCGCCGCAGGCTCAAGGCCCAATGCAACAGAAATGAGCACCGAGGCCACGCGCAACCTAGGACTTGCCCCCAACTTTACCTTTTACTTACCCTCCTGCCTTGCGCGGCGCTCATATTTCCATTAATTTATTTATTATTTTCTTGTTTGGCTACTCTCCTGGTGCAGAGCCGCCTTGCCAGAATCTTCACAATAAAATAAATTTGTTCCCTGATACTCCCCGGCCAGGCATGGAGTTGTATTTTTTTGGTTTTCCTTAAAGATACAAAAGTCTTGCCTGTTCATTTTTTTTTATGTAACACTGATTAGCTTCTTGGTGGTTCATTGTATGCAATAAAGCCCTCCCTTGCTTGGTTTCTTGTTTCTTGTACAAACTGTGCAGTGCTTGGCTGATTTGTGCAAGACCTCTGACCGGCGCAAAGTTCTCCCTCTTGCTGCATCCTGTCTGGTGCAAAGCTCTTATTATTTATGTTTTATCTGTTGATAGTTTTTTCTCCTATGCTTAGCTTTCCTCACTGCACGAAGCTCCCTGCTGGATCCTCTCCCGGCACAGTGGTTGGCTGCTTGTGCCCCCTGTCTAGTCCAAAGCTCCCCCTTGCTTGGTTCATCGATAAATACTCACAATCTGATGGTCGCCTCTCCTCGCCACAACCGGGCGGAGCCGTGGAGCGTGAGGTTGGTCACTCATAAAACAATTTCGCTGCACTCCTGTTTTTCCAGCCGTCCTCCTTTGTGTGTGTAATAGTGCGTGTGGCTGTGTGTTCGCTCTCGGTGCTTGTGTAATTTGGCCCCGTGTATCAGTGCAATTGTTCCCTGTCCGGTGAGTGAAGTGCAGCTCTGAGTATCGTGTGTGATTGTGTGTGCTCCGCGTGAGTGTGTGTGTGTGTGTGTGTGTGTGTGTGTGTGTGTGTGTGTGTGTGTGTGTGTGTGTGTGTCGCACGGTAAATCATCATAACGTTCTCGCAGATTACATGTGCGAAATACAAGCAGGTATTTATTTAACCAATGTTTGCAGGGCGTTGAATTGCAGGTGGTCTTTACGTTCACATGCGCGGATGAACGTGGATAGGCGTGTAGAATGAAAAAGGGAAGAAAAACGTTACTCCATAAGACTCTAAGGAAGACAAAAGACGTTTACAGATTCGTTCTCTTGTTAAGCAAACTTTTGATATTTATGTTTCAAGCAGAATCATCCATCGAGCGGCATAAGCATTTACAAAGTGTATTAACGTAGCGAGGCACAAAACTCCTCGCTTTGGTCATAAATGTAAAAACCAGGATGCAAGCTCTTTACGAGGGCCGCTTCCAAATTATTTACAAAGTTGACACGACAAGAAAAAACACCAAGTTTGTGTTGTAATTATAGAGGATACAAAGTTACAATTACACCGACGAGGAAGAATGACCAGAAGAGTATTTTTTTTCTTATGACGTTCATGCAATAAAAGTTGCACTAGTTGAAAGGCAAATCAAGCCGACAATACGTTTTTTTTCTTCTTTTCATGCAGGAACCACGTCTCTCTCTCTCTCTCTCTCTCTCTCACAAACACACACACACACACACACACACACACACACACACACACACAATCATCCATACATACGCACATAGTAAAACACCAAATAAATCAGCATTCCATATCCTGATTCTCATTTGCTGAATAACAATTTCTCCTAACGCCAAACCTACAACTGACCGTTCACACGCTTTTCCGCCATTACTGCCAAAGATAACAGAAATTCAGGTTCTTAACGTGTTGCCCTGATAATTATTCTGCTACCGTCTTCCTCTCTCAAACCTGTCGTAACTTTCCTTTCAGCCCCATTGACTTTCATAAATCCTGTTTCATAACACTCTCCTCCCCTCAGGTGCGTCATAACCCTCGCTGCCTCATAACTTACGAGTCCCATAGTTCCGTCCGGCTACACATGCGCCTTCAGGGTAGAGCGTCGCGGCCAGGTGCGTGATGCAGGTGTGTCCTACAGGTGACAGGTGGTGCGTGAGGCGTGTGATGGTGTTGGCGCTGATTTACTTTTCTTCTGAAGCATCGAAAGTTGCCGTAAGGGAGGAAGCTAGAGAACGAAGTGTCTCTACAACGCCTCGACTGCTAATATATAAGTTAAAAGACAAAACATTCTTAAATAATGCACTGTCCATAGCCTCGGTGATCTTTAATCCAATATTTCTTTGTGTAAGTGTGTATCTATAGTGCTTTAGTGTTTTAGCTCGAGCAGCCAAGTACGCAACGTTTTGAAAAATTAATGTACTTTCGGATTCAGCTTCATTTATTGCGGTGACTCGTGACTATTCAAAAGGTTTAGCTTGTTGTCGTGCCATTTTTCAGCATTAGCTCGCTTTCACGTAAATTTGGATTCATATGTCAGGCTTTGCTGCCCCTAATGCATTGTGGCTCCGGGACCAGAAACAGGCGGCGTAAACGTTATGCGTTACCCACCACGACGCCACGCGCTTCTGAGAGAAAAGAAAAGAATCGCCGAGGACCACACAGAGACACTTTCATTAGAGCGCCTGAGTCCCGTGGAAGTTATTATTCTCATGCTTTAGGTGGCGAGGCGGCATTTTCATCTCGGCGCGGGTAGGGAACAAGCCGGCCACCTCCTGGACCTCACACTTTGCCTTTGTTTTCATATCTTGACAGCATCAGCTCCCCCGACCTTGCGGGGCCGCACTGATGCTGTGAGATTGATCAGAATAACATAGTATAATCCGGCGTTTCTTGTTAGCTTAGTACTAATCAAGTTATATAATTTCTCTTCAACACGGGGAAATTGAGTTGCAAGTCTTATATAACGATCTTTCATACACAGTATCATAGCATGGAGTAGTCTTGCCTTTATCATTACTTTTTTGCTGCGGCGTATAAAACGTGTTGGCATAAATGGTTAAACATTGCCGGCGCTGCGATTACTCGACGAAAACTTGTATAGCCTTGGATACAAAAATTCCTCTGCCTCGAAAAACAATATAAAAAAGGCGCCACACAGAGCTAGTCTGGGCGAGGAGCCTGCACTGCATACCTGTGAGCCGCGGTGGGTCGTCTAACCCGCCCCGTCCACGGAGCAGACCGTCTGTCCTACCAAAGTCTCTCGAGATTCTTGAGGCTTTGTGTCCTAACTACCCTACGAGTGAATCGCCTGTGTAGGTTATGAGTGGTTGGAAGAAAAAACGTTAAATGGAGAAGGAAAGGGAAGAGGAGGAAGGGAAGGAGGAGGTACAAAGTGGAATGCCAAGGTAATTTTTTTTTCATTAACCCTGTCTTCTGTTTGCCGTGCAGGTCATATTAAGAAACCTTATTATTTCAACTCCTCCGTTCTGTTTGTCTTGGTCGCGTGCCGTATTTGGGCTAACAGTCAGGTACCATAACCGTCCCCCTGCCATCAGCTCTTCTTAACAACGCTTGTCCACACTCATTACTTCTAAACACTCGTTAAAATATATTAGATTTCGTCTGCGACCTAATGCAGCGTCTGAAGCTTTTCTTTCACATACGTATACATACAAACATAGATACATGCATACAGACATTCATAATTATATACATGTACACAGAGAAAGACAGACAGACTAACAAACAGACACAAACAAGAAGGAAGACAGTGAGAATATTATGCATTACTTTTCTGAATATTCATTTAGGTTTAATGCACTGTCCATTTGTGTGAATATTTTACATTTTTCTACCCTTTTTCGTGTATGGATTCCAACCAGCTATTCTTTTGCTGACGTTCGCCTCCTGATTCGCTATTGAAAATGCTGCTTCTGCTGATAATTAACATGATATTTATCCTGGTATTTAAACATATATTTGCTTATAGTTCTCATTTCCTATTTATTTAATAATTTCATTAATCTTTTTTTGTGTCAAAGCTCTGATTTATTTCATGTCTTCTAGATTGCCTTCACCTTCAACGCCTTAACAGGAAACGAAAGTCGAGTAGCTTATTTGTCATTATACAATTTAGTAACGTTTTTTTTTTTCAGTGATGTATTGCGAACTTAACAGGTATATTTGACTTGTTCTATTGATATTTTTTGAAGAAACGTATCTGAATATCAATAAATATCAATTCAACTCTTATTTCCAGAAATCGTATCTGTAGTTTTCGCCTAAAATCGTCTCTGTACTTTTTGTTTTTTCACTCCATCATTTTCACCTTCATCCTTCATATACTTTCGCCTCACCCCGCAACAATTGGGGTGGCTGAACAACAAAAGAAAGAAGGAAAGAATTAAAATTATGGTACCCTCCTATTATACCTGTGCTCATATTGTTTGATTTTCTCTCTCTCTCTCTCTCTCTCTCTCTCTCTCTCTCTCTCTCTCTCTCTCTCTCTCTCAAAAGATTTACCTTAATGCACGTCACACTAGCCAGTGATCAACAGACTTCGATTTAACACAAATGTCTCTATCACTCGGTTTTGTCCTCCAATTAAAATAATACGCGTAGTTTATTTAACAATAAAACACGTACAGGCACACACACTTATACACACAAAATTATCTATTATTCCAAAAAAATATGAATAAATTCGATGCCATACATTACACTATTGGATTTTCCAGTGCAGTATTTGGCGACATTTTCCCACTAAGTCACATTCATTTGCATACCTTTTGGCAATACATAAGTGAGTATAATAAAGAACCTCAAAACATACTCCCAGAAAGCTAGAACTGACTATCCCGCCCTTTCCAACAAGCATCGGTTCACATAACACGTTCCAATGCCTTCCTTCCTCTTCACCCCACTCCCCTATCTCTGCCTTCCCCTTCCTCTCCCTTCTCTCCCTTCAGCCGCCCCATCCACCTCACCCCGCCGGGCACTCTCACGGGCAGACTCCCTCGTGCCACCTCGACAAGCCAGGACTCAGGTGTGATCGCGGGACATGTGGTACTTTAAGTCTCATAAACAACCCATGAATGCCAGGTCGCAAGTGTGGCTATTCGGGCCCCTAATGCGTGTCCTCGCTGTGAAGGCCGCGGGACACCCTCTCTCTGTGCCTCGAGTCAGTGGTGTTTTTTGCTCTCATTTTCTTCACTGCGTTTTTCTTCTTCCCTCACCCGGGCTGAGTTACCGACCTGTAATTCTCTAAACAAGGTGGTTGGGCCGAGTCAGCATGAAACCAATTTCTCCAATGAGCCAGAGAGCAATAGTACTGAATCTTCTAATGTTGCAAATGAGAAGACCAAAGCGAAGTCGAACCTGACTTAAGTTTTTTTGTCCACCTTAAATCTTTTCCTCCTTTTTTTGTATCCGAGGCGGCCACACTTACACGGACAATTGGACAATGACGCTAAACTTCGCCCAAGTAACTAAACAAATTGTTCCTTGATGACAATTAGGATTTAAAAGAATGTTGATTTTACAGCAGACGTCCAGGATGTTTACAGATAGACAAGCGGCAGAGATGTTATATATATATATATATATATATATATATATATATATATATATATATACATATATATATATATATATATATATACACACACACACACACACACACACACACACACACACAGAGAGAGAGAGAGAGAGAGAGAGAGAGAGAGAGAGAGAGAGAGAGAGAGAGAGAGAGAGAGAGAGAGAGAGAGAGAGAGAGAGAGAGAGAGAGAGAGAGAGAGAGAGAGAGAGAGAGAGAGAGAGAGAGAGAGAGAGAGAGAGAGAGAGAGAGAGAGAGAGAGAGAGAGAGAGAGAGAGAGAGAGAGAGAGAGAGAGAGAGAAATTCACGGTGTCCCTGTTCAAAAAGCCCCGTACGTCCTTGGTGAAGAGCCGCAATGTTCAGTTACTGCCTCGGAAGATTATTAAACAAAACACCCTATCCTTCTTATACAGGACCTCCACCACCATCACAACCTTCACAGTCACTACCTCCACCACCACCGCCACCGTCTTTTTCTGCTGTTGTCACGCCGGGAACCCCTTCGCCCCGACGCTATCTAAGCCTCACGACGTAAAAGGATGCAAGTCAAAGGGAGGACTTCCTGCGGCGCTCGTTGACGTCCGTTTTTCTTCGTTTCCCATTAGCGTTTGTCGGTGTGTGTTTGTGCTTCTGTCGGTGTTTGAGTGGGTCTGTTTGTCTGTTCAGTTGGCTGTCTGTGCATGTTTCTTTGTGCCTGTCTGTTTGTCCACCTGTTTTTTTTTCTGTTTCAGTCATTTAGTTCATATGCCTGTCTTTGTCTTTCTGTCGGTATGTCTGTATTTCTAGCTGTCTGTCTGTGTGTCTGTCTGTATGTTTATATGGCTGTATTTCTGACTTTCTGTCTATTTATGTATATATGTATATATGTATGTATCTTCCTATATTTATCCAACTCTTTTTTCATCGTTCTTTTCCTCTTAGATCTCCACCCTCTCCGTCTCCTCTTCCTTCGCATGTCCCTCTTCTTCAATTTCTTTCTCCTCCTCACCTGCCTCTCGCCCCCAAAGACAACATCCAGGTAAGTAAGACACCACGGGCTGGACAGGAGCCATTTCTCTTACCTGCTGTGTGCATTTAGAGGGATTAGCGGGGAGCTGAGTCACTGGTGTGGAGTGTCATTTGGTGTGTCTGTGTGTGTGTGTGTGTGTGTGTGTGTGTGTCGCGTTTGCTTTGTTAGTATATACAATGAAAACGGAGTTGATTAATAGAAAAGTACACACCTGTGACGCTAATGGTTCAGTCCCGTCACCTTCTGCTCCCTCTACCCGAGCCTTCCTTTCTCCTCTCCGGAGGCTGCTGGCCGGAGGAGGATCCGCGATTCCTAGAAAAAAAACCTTTTATCCTAGTCCTGTCGCGTCGCCTCCACGCCTCGCCACACATCCTGGCATCCCACTTGACCCAAGCCGACAAAAAAGTTAAAGTGGTCACACTTTCAGATAATTTAATTTCAGGATCGGACTGATGACCATTATTTACTCGATCCTATATATATATATATATATATGTATATATATATATATATATATATATATATATATATATATATATATATCTATATATATATATATATATATATATATATATATATATATATATATTTACACACACACACACACACACATATATCGCTGTAACGAGCCCATACTTCGCTAATTATTTTACAGCCAAGTGGCAGCTTTTCCTCTATAAGTGGACAATCACACTGGCGCTAACTTCCTAATAGCTGACAGCTCCGCTCCGGCGCCGCGCTTCTGTGAATCCGAATGGTCCCTGCATCTTTTGAGGGGTCGTTCTTCCAAGCGAGCAGATTTATTTACCCTCGTCACGAATAACTTCCTGATTATGCACATATTCTTCTGGAAAAAAATACTGTGTCTTCAGGCGCCAGAAGAGGATATTATGGTTTCACTTTTTCCTCCAGGCCTGAGCACTGAGCGTTCCCTCGCCACCACACACATTTATGCAGCTTTTCATCTTTCTACTTCACGTACTGAACAATTCCCCTTTTAGCTTCATCTTCAAGACCAGCTTCTGCTCACTTTTAATGGAATAACTTTTTACAAAATTCCTAATGGACCCTGAGTCACAGCCTTGGTCTCGTCCCTAACACGACCAACTGATTGACTTCCTATTCATAAAACGCCTTCGCTTTGGCTACGAGGATAATGATTTGTAAACAGGCCATTACTTGAGTCCTTGTGCTCATTATTCTTATTAAGGTAGGCCAGCCACACTGCTGATTGATCGCCGTCCTCAGCATCCCTGTATCACGCTGAGATCTTAATTACCTTTCCAATTAAGGGATAAATTGGGAGCCATTATGCATACTGATGGCCGCCATGCTGTCCCACGCTGTCCACCTCGCCTCACTCGTCTCCTGCCCATTCCGATCATCTCACCTGAACCCTTCTTGTGTGTGTGTGTGTGTGTGTGTGTGTGTGTGTGTGTGTGTGTGAGAGAGAGAGAGAGAGAGAGAGAGAGAGAGAGAGAGAGAGAGAGAGAGAGAGAGAGAGAGAGAGAGAGAGAGAGAGAGAGAGAGAGAGAGAGAATAAAACAAACAGAATGAGAGGAAACAAAACATTGACTGACAAGAAGAGGAGGAAGAAACAAAAGACGTCATAAATAAAAAGTGATAATGACAACGAGGATGACGATCAAGTTGAAAAATAGGAAAGATAACTGTAAAGATAATAGCAATAATAACCACCCACCAGCCTCTCTCTCTCTCTCTCTCTCTCTCTCTCAAGATCTCGTTTGACCCAAAGTACTCAACCTTTTGAAACCACCACCACAACCATCACCACCACCCCCCTACCCCTCCTACCACCACCTCCACCACCACACCATCTACCCTCCTCCACCCCCACCACTACCACGTCAAGCACCAAAGATCGTCTAAAGAGAGAATCCTCATCCCAGAGACTCGCCTTCATGGGCTTAAATGTCAGTTCTTCGACCACACTATTCTTTTCTCTTTTTTTCTCCCTTCGCAATGGTCAAAACACTTTCACAGCGGCAGCAGCTCCTCCCTCATCACAGTTACACAGCCTCCTTCTCACATCCTCCACACCTCCTCACTCCTCGTCCTCCTCCCTCGGTTATATCCCACACCTCCACCTGCCTGCAAAACCCTCACTTTCAACGCCCTCTCATCACCATCAAGACACTCCGGCACACATTGCTACACTGTCGTCCTCACTCCCTGCGTTTCAGCACCTGACGTTTCGAAATTAACAAGCGGAGGAATTTAGCACCTCAGAGATTGTTGAGGTCAGTGTTGAAGGGGTGGGTGGGAAGGTAGGGAAGAAGTGTGTGTGTGTGTGTGTGTGTGTGTGTGTGTGAGAGAGAGAGAGAGAGAGAGAGAGAGAGAGAGAGAGAGAGAGAGAGAGAGAGAGAGAGAGAGAGAGAGAGAGAGAGAGAGAGAGAGAGAGAGAGAGAGAGAGAGAGAGAGAGAGAGAGAGAGAGAGAGAGAGAGAGAGCGAGAGAGAGAGAGAGAGAGAGAGAGAGAGAGAGAGAGAGAGAGAGAGAGAGAGAGAGTTCTTGTAATGGAAGACGACAGTAATGTGTTTCATGTTGAGTATTTAATTTTGAAATGAGACAAAGGGGAGGAGAAAGAGGAGGAAGAGTAAAAGTTGGAGGAGGAAGAGGAGAAGTTGGAGGAGGAAGAGGAAAAGTTGGAGGAAGAAGAGGAGGAAGAGGAAAAGTTGGAGGAAGAAGAGGAGGAAAAGTTGGAGGAAGAAGAGGACGACGAAGACGAAGAGAGAGAGGAGGAAGGTGAAGGGAGGAATACGGAGAGGAAACTAAGGAGAATAGGAAGAAGATAAAGCAGAAAAAAAAGAAAACAACAAATAACTACAACATTGAGAACGACAAAGTGTAATGAAACCCCTGAAAGCAACGACGATGACGGCGGCGATGACGACAACCTCTGAGGCGACGAGAGGCACAACAGAAGAACCTCGTGCATCCTTAGAGCGTCCATGCAGGTCCCTGAGGGGGTGTGAGACTGGCTGCAACACCGTCATGCCAACACTCTTCACCCCGTTGCTGTCTTTCCACCCTCCGTCCCTCCTGTACTCCCCTCAGGCCTTCCCTCTCTTCCCATCAGACTCTCCTCACCTCCCTTCCTTCTCCACTCTCTCCCTCCCCCTCCCCAATACTCTCTCTTCGGCCATCACATTAGGTTCGCTCTGCCCAACCGACATCCATCAGGTCGATTAAACTTAATAATACATTAAGACAAAGGATGGTGTGAAATATAGCCACTAGGACCCACGCCCCGGAGAAAGAGCGGCCACAGAGGGTCCAACGTGGCCCTCTGTCTCACTTCTGGAACCAAACGGGAAGAAAAAATAGCTTGAACGCATAGAAGAATGCAAGGTTTCATAATTTGTATGGAAACGATTTTTTTGTTGCTTTTAAGTGAATATAAAGTTGGTTAGAATTTTTTTGTGCCACATTCATAATGGATTTGTTATGTATTGTCTCAAAGTGTACAATTATCAGTCGTTCGGCGGCGAGTACAGCATCCACTCATGAGCGCTGAATTGATGCTGCTGTCGCAGGTGATGGCGTCACTCGCTGGCAAAAATCAGCGTCAGTCCTTCTGGCGGAACTGTGCTGTGTGGGAGCCGCCGAGTGCAGTCACTTAGCGTCACATAAACACGAGATCATATCAATTACCCGCCACACTCCCCCCATTACGGGTCATTGCATAAGATTACTGGCGGTTACCGCGGGGCCGCGGAGCATGGGTGGGGAGCGAGGGGCGCGGCGCGGCGCTGCGCTGCTGCCAGTGTGAGATGGTCAGGTTTGCAGGCACCCAGCGCAGTGACTAAAACTTTACAGTTAAAAATATCATCCCCGTGCATTGCTCTTTTAGTAACGACCGTCAGGTGGGCATGAAGTCTGCGTCGATCATCGGAACGATGTAAAAAAATATATTGTAAATAGTGTATGCAGATATCAACTGTTTTTTTCCTTTCCTTTTCATCACGGACTCATAAGAAACTATTTTTCCACGGCACATATGACAGGATGAAGCGCAAAACTAATTTTAAAAAAGGCCACAGCAGGCTGCTTCAAAAGAGGAAAGCGGTGAAAGGCATTGATCGAATTCAGATATAAGGTGTCTTTATGCTTTCTTTGTAAAGCATTTAAGTCGCAGGAAAAAGGAAATGCGCAAGGTGTAGATTATATAAAAAAGTATGAAATAAGGACATCGTTTAATAAAAAAGGAAAGGTCGAACGTACACATCCTGACACATTATAAGAGCAATCACGCTATATTTGCACAACAATTTTGGGATTTTTGGCAATCTTGCGGTGCCTCTTACCTAACCTTAATCTTCTATATACGTGCTGATTGAGGCCATCACGTCAACATGCAAAAACCTGCACCGCTAACCACTGCAACAACCGCGTCGGAAAATACAGGATCCTTGCCAATGAAACACGAAACCTTGACGCGATGAACTTAAAGAAAATAAACGAGAGGATAATGATGAAGAAGGGGACAGTTATGGAGTTCAAATACTGTCAGGAGGAATATGAACCTCCATTATGCAATATTCACTTCGATACTTTGCTCTCACAATATGATTTTCTGATGAATAAATGGGCTAAAACTGAGCACGTGTAAGTGATGGTAGCAAAGAAAAAGTAATATACTAAATTTCATCCTCCAAAGAATAATTTACTATTGACATTTAGCGCCGCCGCCTGAGTTTCGCTGTAGAGTAACGGAGCCAAAACAGTAAACATTTGGAGATGTAGCACCAAAGAAACAGTTATATGCTACAACATACAATTACCTTATCGCAAAGCAGTCTCTCCTGTAGACACCTGGCGGCGGCGCAGAACCGATGATCATTAGTGCATATGAAACAGATTTACATGCTCACATCACTCGTCCCCGCCGCGCCGCGCCGCGAATACTGACCACCCGCTCCTCGTCACCCCACACAGCTTCCGGCACCGCCACCACCGGCACGTCTACAGGTGCTAATTAGCGGCACTTTGGGAGCTCGCCGCGGCACACCTGACTACCGCGACCCCCACACACCTGCTGCTCCCTGTGTGTGTGTGTGTGTGTGTGTGTGTGTGTGTGTGTGTAATTCACCATGGTCTGACCACTCATTTAACTCGCGATTCCCTGCCAGCGCATTCCTCGAAAGAGCTTAGAGCTCTGGTGGCGGATCTTTGGGTACGGCTGGAACCTCACATACTAGCGCACACAAACACACACACACACACACACACACACACACACACACACACATACAGACACACACACACACACACACACACACACACACACACACACACACACACAGAGTCAGCTATTCCTGAATCATGCGTGGCGCCTCAGGCTCAGTCTTCCCTCACTGAGTCAACCTCAAGAAATAAATTCCGTCTGACAAGCACGCCACTTTCGTGTACTGCAAATTGTTTGCTTGTTGAGCGTAGGGCGACCAGGGGAAAGATAATGGACTTTGGACCAACTTACTTTATCGTCCTATCTGCTTCGCGTTCCTGTATTGATTTTATAAAGCTGTCATTTTCTGGTACGACTATATCCCCTTCGTCCCATGGTCCCGGGGCGAGGATGCAGAGCCGTCACTCTTAGAGGTTACTAAATCGCTCCCCAGAGCTGCAGAAGTGGCAATCATGTCTTCATTTCTTCTGATATCATACCCAATTTGGGAGGCCTTGTACACACCTCGTTAATAATTGCGGGAATAAGGGTTGGGCGGCGGCACAAGGCCATGTCAGGTGCGATTTAGCGCCGCGCGGGGCGAAGAGGGACACCTTGGTCCGCGTCCTCCTCATGAAGACATCTGTGTAGGGACGTCTTCCCATGATTTACACTGGTAAAAACTTAGCAAGACCCACCAATTGATGGTCCAAGTGGTAGTGTTCGGAAGAGTGATGTTATAGCGCCAGCCAGGCGATGCGTCACACGCTATATATGAACCTCATTTACGATGGCAAGTGTCGCTCCACGAAACCCCGACAGTTTCATTTTCACTGGATCGAGAAATTGAATCATCGATAATGACAGATATTTCTCCCGCCGGGCCGCCAGTAATCAACGCCCTATCTGGGATCTTTCTCTTAGGCCAGATACTGATCAACAAGGTGGCCCGTCGCCCTCCGAGCCATGTGCCTGCAGTCTCTCACAGCAGATCCGTCCTGGCTGGCCTCGGCACGCCTGCTATCTGATCACCTTATCATATGCATTCACGTATGAGAGAGAGAGAGAGAGAGAGAGAGAGAGAGAGAGAGAGAGAGAGAGAGAGAGAGAGAGAGAGAGAGAGAGAGAGAGAGAGAGAGAGAGAGAGAGAGAGAGAGAGAGAGAGACACCGTGTGTGTGTGTGTGTGTGTGTGTGTGTGTGTGTGTGTGTGTGTGTGTGTGTGTGTGTGTGTGTGTGTGTGTGTGTGTGTGTGTTATCCCAAGGTGTCGTCGCCTCATGATGGAGTGCTGATGGCAGGCCTGGAGCGGGTGGGCATCGGTGTGGGAGGAAGAGAGGAAGAAGAGAGAAGGAGGAGACACGGAAAGGAAGAATGAACGAACAAAGGAAACAAAAGAAGAGCCATTATCGCACCGTTCTGAATCCCAAGGTACACATGTCAAGAAGGGTCAAAAGTAACAAAAAAATAACAAAGCTAACCGCTGAGCTATAAACACCTTCCGAACTAAAACTATAGATGATAAACGTTCTTCATGCGTATCGACTCCTATACATGTTCGTTATTCGCAGTGAAAGGTCATTAGCATCTTCGATTTTTTATATAAAGTGAAGCAAAACAACAAAATGCTATACCACTACTTCTGATGCTCGAAAACCATAAGACTGAAACGATAGAAACGACAGAATAACAACAAGAGAACGACAAGCCTGAGACCCGGAGAGCAGCAACACAAAAGGAAGGGAAGAAGGAACGAAGAGAAAAAGCAGACGACGCACCGTGATAAATACACCAAACATACCTGAAACTCTCCTCCCTGACAAGACGGCCATCTCATCCAGGCCATCGGGATCCACAGTGACGGCACCCCCAACCCATTAAGAGGACCTCATGCATCACCCGGACTGACGCCGAAGATCCACCGAGGGACGAACTGCTTTACATTTCCCCGCCGACGGTTGCCTCGCGTGGGAAATACACTCGAAAGGATTCAATAAGATCACGCAAGAAGAGGAACGCAAGGGTATCTCAGGTTGATCTGCTGAGAGGGAGAGAGCAAAAGAAAACAGAGAACAGATAAAAAGAAAACTAACCAGCAAAATATAAAATAGATTAACAGAAAAAAAACAGGGTGCGATTTAATACCCGAATATTACACGACGGAGGAGTAAATCAGAGAGTAAAATATTTGGTAAAGAGAGGTAGAAGTGCCGAGAAGAAATGTTTAACGATACAAGTTCAAGTGCGACTCTAAAAACCTTCACAACCTGCTCTACACGGATGAGGCAAAGTAATAAAAACTAAACATACGATCTCACACACACACACACACACACACACACACACACACACACACACACACACACACACACACACACACACACACACACACACACACACACACAGGCACGCAGGCACGCATGCACACATTTTCACAGCTTTCTGGAAGTAATCTCAACAAGCGAGGAAAAGTTTTAACGCAATTAGTCACAAGTAAAATACAGCGAATGAAAGTGAGACTGGTTTTCCGCGGCGGGTCACGAAGCCTCGGGGACTAGCTGGCCGGGGCTATCAGATCGCTGTGGGGGAATAAGTGTGAGAATGGAGGAAAAATGGGAGGAAAGGGGAAGGACGATGGGAAGAAGAGCCACGACAGACAAAGGGAATCGTTTGGCAATGATCAAGTGAAAGGCAGATTTTAGGCAAGAAAGGAACACAAAAAATATACAATATTGCAGGAATATAAAAACTGGGTGGTTTTAAGGCACAGCTTAATCAATCCATGATATATATATGTATATATATATATATATATATATATATATATATATATTCATTTATTTATTAATTACATACACGCGTACGAATGCAGGCACACACACACACACACACACACACACACACACACACACACACACACACACACACACACACACACACACACACACACACAAGGCCGTCCCTTGTCGCCTCTGCCGCATGTGACGTGGAGGCGAAGATTATCTTCATCATTTCTTCTTTTTTGTAAATAATAACCCGTGATTTCTGTCACCCAAGTAATACATCAGACGATAAGAATCTCCCCCCTTCCCCCCTGCCCGGCCCGCCGTACCCGCGGTCAGCCCCGCCAAGGGGCCGAGGTGGCCTCCTCGGCCCCAACGCCACCGCTGAGCCGCCGCCCCGCCCGCCGCTCCACACCTCGGGCCTAAGCTAAACAATCTACTCATCATCCTCTTGACCTACCAGATACTGACCCCCGCATCCCGCAGGAGTCTGCGGTAAGTTTTTAGTGGCGTTGGCAACACTGGACGGTGATGGACAGCGGCGAGGCGCCTCCCGCGGCCACAACGTGGTGGCCCAAGGCGCTGCTAAACATTGAATTATGGCTAACATTAGAAAGTCTATGAAAACACCTACCACGATCCTTGGAAGAAGAAAAGCATGTTAATAAATTGTAAAATGTAAAAGAAAAAGGCATCAGTATATTAAAAGACACCAATGTGATAGAGGAAAAACTAGTTCTTGAGAAAAGCTAGACTAGCAGGAGTGAGTTGCCGAGGAGAGTGGCGGGGCGCCACTCTCCTCGGCCTCCACCTTAAGCTGCTTCGATTTTCACCATGCTCTCATTAAGGCAAGACAAACACACGAGCCATCTGCCGGGGCTCGCCGTTGGTTTATAGATCCGGCGTGTGTTTGTGAGCGAGTCTTATACGTCGACATTAGCCTGGCTGCGCGCGGGAAGTCGGCCATGCATATTCATGTGTTTGAGTCCAGCCCTCTCGCGGGGTTTGCTCAGTTCGTCCCACCGTTCATATTTATCACCTGGAGAGTGTCTCGTCGACGCGCCGCCACGGCCACGCCCGCATACAGACGTGCCCAGATCCCAGCACGACCCCGGAGTACGTGTCCCTACGCGCGCACGTGTCCCTGTAGCACTGCTCTTACACACACACACACACACACACACACACACACACACACACACACACAGATCCTCCCACCCCACCCCACACACACCATTTACTCTCACACCTTCACGACCACACCGTCGCTCCCATGCACCTTAGTTACCACCGTCTTCCCCCGGACCTCAAGCTCTCTGACCTACATCACAAGACGGACCATGTGAACGGCTCATTCGTCTCGGTTCAACCTTTTCACAGGGAACGCTTAGACGGGCGCGCACTCACTGGCTCCACTCGCAAGTGACACCTTCAACAAAGCGCGTCCCTCTACTGGCCCGATAGTTCATCACGCACGGGGCATATAGCTGAATGTGCAAAGGCAGGTCTCGAGTCCACAAGAGGGGATGCTCGACACGTGGGACGCGAGGCTTTTACGGGGACGAGGCGGGTTGGACGGATGCATCTAGGTCGTAGGCTTCACATCACCTCCGTAGCTTGAGGGAAGAGTGTAGGGAGTACGATAGCATACATAGACCGGGGACGATGAGAAGGTTTAAGTATAAGAAGCTTCACGTGTGTTCGAAGAGACTGAATCATCAGGTTTGCTCGCTTTGCTTTAAATAGATAGAAAAATAAATAGACATGGGTATAGAGATAAAGTCATTGAATAGACTGATCCGAGCAAGTAAAATTATGAAGATTTAGGAAGCGCACACACACACACACACACACACACACACACATACACACACACACTAAATGGTTAGTGTGCGGGCTCAGCATTCACCGCGTGATGGACGACGCGGGTTTGAATCGCTGCTATCACCTGGGACTTTTCAGTCACCGCCGAGTGGCTTAAAACTACCCACATGTTGTCCTGAAGACCACCCTTCAACCCGGACTCTAGAGGAAAGCGTCCAAGTGAATAAAGAACGAGCTCCGGGGGGCAGCATGAACACACACACACACACACACACACACACACACAAACAGTCTCTGCGGAGACGTGGTGGTGAATGCACGTCAGCTCTCACCTGCTTCTCAGCTAGTTATTAAATTTCTTCCAAATGATGTTTTCTATGCCCTCTCTGGCCTCAACTCTCAGAAGGCTTATGGACCTGATGGAGTGCCTCCTATTGTCCTTAAAAACTGTGCTTCCGTGCTGACACCCTGCCTGGTCAAACTCTTTCGTCTCTGAATATCAACATCTACCTTTCCTTCCTGCTGGAAGTATGCCTTTGTATAGCCTGTGCCTAAGAAGGGTGACCGTTCCAATCCCTCAAACTACCGCCCTATAGCTTTACTTTCCTGCCTATCTAAAGCTTTTGAATCAATCCTTAATCGGAAGATTCAAAAGCACCTATCCACTTTTAACCTTCTATCTGATCGCCAGTATAGGTTCCGCAAGGGGCGTTCTACTGGTGATCTCCTTGCCTTCCTAACTGACTCCTGGTCATCCTCTTTTAGCCGTTTCGGTGAAACCTTTGCTATTGCGCTGGACATATCAAAAGCTTTTGATAGGGTCTGGCACAAATCTTTGCTTTCCAAACTACCCTTCTACGGTTTCTATCCTTCTCTCTGTACCTTTATCTCCAGTTTCCTTTCTGACCGTTCTATTTCTGCTGTGGTGGACGGTCACTGTTCTTCCCCTAAACCTATTAACAGTGGTGTCCCACAGGGTTCTGTCCTATTTCCCACTCTCTTTCTGTTGTTCACTGATGATCTTCTTTCCAAAACGAACTGTCCTATCCATTCTTACGCCGATGATTCCACTCTGCATAACTCAACTTCTTTTAATAGAAGACCCACCTTACAGGAACTTAACGATTCAAGGCTGGAGGCAACAGAACGCTTAGCCTCAGCCCTTACTATTATTTCCGATTGGGGCAAGAGGAACCTGGTGTCCTTCAACGCCTCAAAAACACAGTTTCTCCACCTATCCACTCCACACAATCTTCCAAACAACTATCCCCTATTCTTCGACAACACTCAGCTATCACTTTCTTCAACACTAAACATTCTCGGTCTATCCTTAACTCAAAATCTCAACTGGAAACTTCATATCTCATCTCTTATTAAATCAGCTTCCTCTAGGCTGGGCGCTCTGTACCGTCTCCGCCAGTTCTTCTCCCCTGCACAGTTGCTATCCATTTACAGGAGCCTTGTCCGCCCTCGTATGGAGTATGCATCTCATGTGTGTGTGTGTGGAGGGGGGGAGGCACTCACACACCTCTCCTTGACAGAGTGGAGTCAAAGGCTCTTCGTCTCATCAACTCTCCTCCTCATACTGATAGTCTTCTACCTCTCAAATTCCGCCGCCTTGTTGCCTCTCTTTCTATCTTCTATCGATATTTCCACGCTGACTGCTCTTCTGAACTTGCTAACTGCATGCCTCCTCCCCTCCCGCGGCCCCGCTGCACACGTGTTTTTACTCATGCTCATCCCTATACTGTCCAAACCCCTTATGCAAGAGTTAACCAGCATCTTCACTCTTTCATCCCTCACGCTGGTAAACTCTGGAACAATCTTCCTTAATCTGTATTTCCTCCTGCCTACGACTTGAACTCTTTCATGAGGAGGGTATCAGGACACCTCTCCTCCCGAAATTGACCTCTCTTTTGGACACTCCTTTGATCTCCATTCAGGAGCAGTGAGTAGCGGGCTTTTTCATATATTTTTCTTTACGCCCTTGAACTGTCTCCGTAGCTGTAAAAAAAAAAAAAAAAAAAAAAAAAATCCTTCGTTGCACGACTTCTATTCTTCTGCTGTCCCTGCTGGGGTTAGAGGACAGTGCACCATGGCGTACCCTATCAGTACCCTATGGGGTACCCCAATCGGTTTTGGAGGACGACCTTGGGTTGAGCGAGGAGGACGAGAGGGGTAACGACCATTGGCGGTGCACCCATGGATGCTTCCTCCTCCTCCTCTTCCAACAGACCCGTGGATGACGTACACAACAGTAGCGGGGAATTCCAGTCACCGGTCGCCAAATTCTCCCGTCTGAGGGAAGGTAACGTCCCTGGGTGTAACACCAATGACATGGTACCCACTTCTCATAGGACCTCCCTTCCAGCGTTCGCACCCCGGACTGAGTATGTCAAACTAGTGTTCGAAGGCAATCCGACGGTGGATGTGAAGTTACGGTGGCTGGCGGAAGTGAACCGCACCTACCAACTTGAGCCAACCCTGGCGGAGGTCAAGATGTCAGCTGTGACCTCACGTTTCATATACATCTCCCGGAAGCAACCGGATATTGTTGCAAGTGCAGAGCAGGGGGAGTTTATTGCCTTACGACTTAACCAACCCGCAAGACTCCTGAAAGGCCCCGCAAACTACCATCGTACCTCATCACCCGTTACCCGGTTGGTGTCGACCCTGCCCTCAGCAAGGCAATGAACGGGGTTTACTCTGCACGTCGCTTATATCAGGACGGCAAGCCCATCAGCAGGATAGTTGTGACATGGACTATACAGGACCCGCCACCCACCTCTATTGCCTTCAGCTTTATTCCGTTTTTCCCGCCCTGTGAGGTACGTAAACTGGACAGTGACAGGCCGACGTGCTACAAGTATTGGGCTGTTGGGCACATCTCTCGCTACTGCTTGGCCCATGACAGGTGTGGGTGGTGTGGCGGGGGTCATGACTCTCACACCTGCCCCGCTACCTCCACTCCCTGACACGGTGGACCCCACATCTCGGCCCCCACCTCCACCTACTGAAGTCGTCACGAACTGGCGTTGCCCTCGTTGCCACGAGCCTGGTGTGAGCGTCTGGCATGGTTGTGCCAGGCGTAGGGACACGCCTACACCGCCGTCCACTCAGCCAGGCCGGCCACCACCTCGACCTAGCGTCTCAACGGCTCCCTCTCCACAGGTCCTGGCCCTCCGCAACGCAGTGGAGAAACTGATGACACACTGTGCCGACCTTGAGTCACGGCTGGACTCTATGGTGGCCCGCATTTTGAGCATGGCTGCCAGTCAGGCTAAAACTGAGGCCACCATTGCTACCTTGGTGGAGGCACAGCAGGCAGCCATCTCCGCCATGTGGTAGCAGCCGGGTTACGCCTGGGCTACAGGCCAGAATGGCATGTCGCCGGGCTGGAGGACGCTCCCCACTTCACCTCTTGCCTCCTGTGTCACTCTCCCATCAACAATACGCTGAAACACTATTGCCTGCACTGCCCTGAGGTCGAAGGATTACTGACTGCCTCGGGGACAGCCACTAGTCGATATATGTCGTCATCTGCTGACACAAGAAAACTTGGATGAGCTTCTCGTTCGTTACCCTCGTTTTGGAGGGAACTAATTCGCCGGTCTTCGTATTTCTCCAAAGACTGTTAACTTAACTGTCTACTTTTACTAATTATTTGACTATTTTTATTCTGTAATGTATGCAATACTTTACTTGCAGTTGTTTCTGTTTCAGTTGTTAATCATCTGCACCAGTTTATTTGTTGTATTTCTCAATTTTTTTTTTTTTTTTTTTTTTTTTACGTCTACGCCTGTAGCGCCGGTAGGCTTGCTTGAGGGGCCTGGATGGTAGTCGGCCCCAGCCCGTATTGGCGCAGGCAGGTGTTTATAGTGGCGCCATCTTCTTTTGGCTCATGTTGCCCCCCGGAACTCATTCTTGATTCACTTGGACCGTTTCCTCTTGAGTCCGGGTTGATGGGTAGTCTTCAGGACAGCATGTGGGTAGTTTTAAGCTACTCGGCGGTGACTGAAAAATCCGAGGTGTTAGCGTGGGGATTCGAACTCGCTTCGTCCATCACGCGGTGAATGTGGGCCCAGCACGCTACCACTCAGCCACCGCCTACCCTTGATGTTAATTAAGTAATGGTTTGACGCCTCTGTGCGCAATAAATTGAACAACACACACACACACACACACACACACACACACACACACACACACACACAATAGGTAGGTATTTCTCAAACAACATCGTCACCATTAATATTATTCCCGGCAAACATCACATGCTCACTTTTATTTCTCGTATCAGTTCTGTCCAAGAGCTTCCCATAATATTGACCACTCCTTATAAGCTCTATCGCAAACACTCGCCTCCTCGACACCCCGACTCCACAGTATGGCCGCGCAACACCTCCGACGAACAAAAAAATTATATTATATATATATATATATATATATATATATATATATATATATATATATATATATATATATATATATATATATATATATATACTTGTGCAAAAGAAACCTGACCATCTGCCTCTTAGATTAAAAAGCGAAGACCTGATTGCCTCATTGCGGTGTTTCTTATGTCTAAGAACACAACAACACAGCGACGTCGAAGTGGACAGAAAAATTGGTTGCTAAAATGACTGTAAAATATGACTAAACATTTTCTGGCTAGAGGGGATACGGCGTGTGTTTTTACCGATTGTTTTTTCTTTAGTTGTACCTGTGTGTGTGTGTGTGTGTGTGTGTGTGTGTGTGTGTGTGTGTGTGTGTGTGTGTGTGTGTGTGTGGCTGTCCCATCATAATTAGATTCTGTGTCACGTGCAAGAACCTCTCGAGGCCAGAGGAGCAAACACGTAGTTCATTATATTGAGAGAGAGAGAGAGAGAGAGAGAGAGAGAGAGAGAGAGAGAGAGAGAGAGAGAGAGAGAGAGAGAGAGAGATAGAGAGATAGAGATTGTTAGGTGTGTGTGTGTGTGTGTGTGTGTGTGTGTGTTATCATTTTATTACTTTGACTTCTACCTCGTACTTTGAGTGTGTTCCCGGCAAAACCCTACATTCCGGTGGCCACATCAAGGCGGCCGCAGCCGTCACCGAGGTTTTATATATATATATATATATATATATATATATATATATATATATATATATATATATATATATATATATATATATATATATATATATATATATATATATTTCGGCCTGTAGCGCCGGTAGGCTGTCTTCAGGGGCCTGGGGGTCGGCCCAAGCCCGTCATTGCACAGGCAAGTTTTTATTGTGGCGCCAGTTCTGGTGGGTTCATGCTGCCTCGGAACTCATTCTTGATTCACCTGGACGGTTTTTCTAGAGTCCGTTGATAGGTGGTCTTCTGGACAGCATGTGGGTAGTCTTAGGCCACTCGGCGGTGACTGAAAAATCCCAGGTGGTAGCGTGGGGATTCGAACCGACGTTGTCCATGGCGCCGTGAATGCTAGACCGGCACGCTAACCACTCAGCTACCGCCTACCCCTATGGAGTGGAGCAAAAAAGGGTTCGAGCTGTTCAACCTCGGTCGGATCAATCTCGGAAGTTGCACACGGAAAACATTGCTTCCTGGGCCAAGTATTTTTGTTTAAAAACGGGCGAAATACTAACAACCACTTGCACGCTTCTTGGCCACTTAAGTCAAACATATATATATATATATATATATATATATATATATATATATATATATATATATATATATATATATATATATATATATATATATATAATATATATATATATATATATATATATATATATATATATATATATATATATAGAGACACACACACACACACACACACACACACACACACACACACACACACACACACACACACCATCAATATCCTGAACTGAGTCATCGTTCAGAAGATGGAAACTGAACTGGCTTAGTAAGACAAGCCAAAGGATTAGCAAAGCTCACAACTAGCAACAATTCAACGAAAAGACGCCAGTTCTCCTACACACAAACAAGTACGGTATCACGCATACACGCACGCACGCACGCACTCGGTGGCATAAACAACAGAGGGTGATGATATTCATGAGGGAACATACCTGAGCAGGGTCCCGCAGCTCATTAGGCGATTTATGGACTCAAGGTTGCCTGCTATCGCGGGAGGCATCTTGCGGCGGCCGCGGAGCATCACCGATTGTCATATAAACAGGTCCGGAATACTGGCCAGGCCAACCGCTATCTTGTACCATCTCCGGGGATGTGCGCGGCAAGGTCGCGGCCGCTGCGGGGTTAAGGAGTTGCTGTTACGAGTAGATTACGGCAACCTACGAGGCGGAGAAAGGTTTGCCTGGCGAGGCCTCGAGTCCTCACTGAGTTATTGGTTTGTGTGTCGGGGGGAAACAGCTGGTTTGAGAGGGACAATGAAAGCAGCAAAGCTCCTCGTCGTCCATGTATTATGAACATACAAGAAAAAAAAAATAACAATGGAGTAGCATTGTATACGTTCAGTGTATATAAGTTTAATATTTCATGGTGTATAACTTGTGAGAAAAGTAGAGAATACCGTTTAGCAAAAAATATGCCGAAGGAGGGAAAGAATGAGAGAGAGACATGAGAAAAATATTCGATGATGTTAACTTAGCAGATGCAAGCACCAAGTCACAGGCCGGGCCAGTCAACGCCTCAAACATCGATCCGAGTCAAGAATCCAAAACATGCCGACATCACCACCAATACAATCACGGGTACACTATCAACCACAACCTCATTTTTCGATTACTGTTTCTCACGACTGGACACAGAAAAGCGCAATAAAAAACTACTAAAAAGTCGCCTAAGTGGAAAAATAAAGCAACATTATCTTTTTTTTTCCTTTCGTCTTCATTTCCCAGATCAGATATAGTGGAATTGTGGAACTGTTTTTGCTCCCGCTCTTTTCCTTTGTATTATTATTATCATGTAATTTTAATGTTCTTACTCAGTTTGTATTTTCTTCTGCGTCCAAAGTTGCCAGATTGTCTTACTCAGCCTCTTATATTAACCGACTTCCGACCCAAAAACTGTCTCGTGGACCCCAATAAGGAGATTCACTTATAATTATCGTTAAAATAGCTAATTCCTGATGTTTCTTGGCAATAGTTAGGCGTCAGAAACCGGTAAATACTAAGCTCTGAGTACGACAATCTGGCAACGGTGTCTGCGTCTAGAACAAATATTAGTAATTTTTCGTTACACGGTGAGAGGAGTGTCAAGCAGATAACTTCGATCCTTCTCAAGGCTCGTTACCTGAGGGGCGACATGTTAACACCACGTCTAACTTCATCGAAGCCACCAATAAAAACATCATCATCTTCATTATATTATCACCATCATCAACGTCATTGTCATCATCATCATCATCATCTAATACTTCCTTTAGCTTTTGCAACTCCTCGCTGTCTGTTGTTTGTCTAGTCACCTCACTCGGGCAGTCTTCTTGTCTCTTCTCGTTTCCAGTCTGTTTTCCCGGAATAATCGTAACTGTTTTTCGACTGTCACGTCCACAAATGACATGACCGGCCCACTTTCATTTTATTTTTTTCTTGAAATTTGCCGACTTCAAATTACACCTTCCTTTTCTTACTTAGGCAGGAACGAACACAGATGAAAAGACATAAAATTAATGACTGAAAAACCGTCCGAAAAAGAAACCGCAGTACTCAGTCAAGAGTTCTTTGTTGTCCACTAACGTGAATAAGTACCAGGTCCAGGCCGCAACATAAGCAAAGTCACATGAGAGCGACACCATTACTGCACTCGACTTCATGGCGATTTTGCTATGCTATGGAAAATCATCAGTGTCGTAAAGATGAAAAGCATTTTGATCGATGGAAGAAACGGCATCAGTAGCAGCACCAGTCCTTAACTCAGCAACGCAGAGTACGGCTATGCATGACGACGTTTGAAGTCCATTACCTCGTACAGACCTAACCTGCTTAAGCCGTATTTTTATTATCGCTAGTGAGGGCGTATTCCTAAAGTACTAAAACCTACGTCATCCTTTCCTTCCAAGCCTCCAAACACAACACATCTCTGTTGTCCATCACATCGTTATCTTTTCACTTTCAAGAAAAAAGAGAGTAAATAATGTAAGGGGACTACTTTCCAAACAGCCTCAGCCGTTCTGTCAGCCGAATCGAAAAAAAGTCTTCACCTTGAGAGCCTACTTATGCCATCGCTGTGCTGCTGCATGACGCCGGAGAGGGTGCCCGGGCTTCGAGACCACTTGGCTGAGGGGCGGCGCGGCTCATCGTGCGGCAGCTGGTGGAGAGGCGCCGTGGGGAGACAAGGGACGTGATGCTCCCCTCCCCTGCCTTCCTACAACTCAACAACCTCACGACCTTCAGCGACCTTAGAGTGGCAGTAGACAAGTTATGATGAGGGTGATGACTATGTGCGAGAGAGAGAGAGAGAGAGAGAGAGAGAGAGAGAGAGAGAGAGAGAGAGAGAGAGAGAGAGAGAGAGAGAGAGAGAGAGAGAGAGAGAGAGAGAGAGAGAGAGAGAGAGAGAGAGAGAGAGAGAGAGAGAGAGAGAGAGAGAGAGAGAGAGAGAGAGAGAGAGAGAGAGAGAGAGAGAGACCAGGACAGATAGACAAACAGGCATACAGACAAACAGACAGAAAAAAACACATTCGACATACAGACAAGACCAGATGGACCTAGAGACAGACACTTACACATACGCAGACAGCCATAAGAGAAATGAGTGAGGACCTTCAGTAAAGAATCCAGCTTGCAGAAAGAAAAAAAAAGTTTCGCTGACGTTTTCTGTGGTACAAAAGTGAGTTCAGGTGAAAAAAAACTCAAACCAATAGTTCTCTCTCTCTCCCCCCCCCCGTGGGTAGTATATGAGCAGCCGCAGCGCCGCTCGTGTGTGTGCAGCCAACTCTACACAAATTATGGCCGAAGAACACGTTTAACAGCTACAAAAGACCATGAAAAGCCGCGAACGATTTACGATTTCGTTTTCAGCTCGGCTCTGCATCTCCACCTCCCTTCTCTCACAATCTCGCCGCTTATCCCTGGAACCTAAATCTCTCTCCTGCTCCTCCTCCTCGTCCTTTTCCTTCTCTTTACTTTCTGTCTTCCTTCTCTTATTCTTATTCCTGTCATTGCTCCTTTTTTTTCGCTTCTTCTCTTTCTGCCTCGTTTTCTTCCTCTACGCCGTCATCTTACCTTCTCTCGGCCCCTCCATCACGGGCGGGTTCGGTCTACAGGTCGTTGTTTGTCCTCGTCCCGCGAACAGTAAATCAGCGAGGCAATGTGTCGCGCCTCCCTTTGGTCACTGCAAGATGAGACGATATCACGTGGGGAGAGGCGAAGGCTCCTCCCGATGGCGTTCCTCCCTCGGACCCTTCCCTGCCAACCCTACCCTTTCCATTCCTTCTCGCCCCCCTCAGAGCCGCCGTGCCCCCTATGAAGGAGCTACCGCGTGGGTCTGCTGGGATTTACAACCTCCAGCTGCCCATCGAGACAATGATCTGTGGGGGACGCCATCAGCTTTATATCTGAGGAGATTAAATTACGCCGCCACCGATGGTTATCAGTGGCGGGGCCGTCATGGCGAGTGTTATGGGTGACTCAGAGCCTCGATGGAGCGATAACAGCGGTAGCCAAGTCCTCGCGGCCACCTGTGTCGTTCAGTCCGGCTGCTTAAAAGGGTTCCAAATAAGAGGGAAGTTGTCGGCGTGGTTTTTAGCTCTGACGTTGATTTGACAAGTGTAATGGAGGTGGAGTGGAGGGCGGCGTGCGGGGAGGTGAGGGCGGCGGCGGTGGCGACGCTACAGGGACAGTCGGGGCGGCTTAATGCATGCAGATCAGCCGCGGCGGCCCGTCCCGTCACCTCAATGACCTGCGGACGTGATTTCGCTGCTGACAAACCCAAAGTACCCTGGGAACCCCACCGTGTCTCTGCCACCGCTCTGCCAGGAGTACATGGATATCAATTGAAAGTACACTTGCTTTAAAATAATGATGCATAAGTTCCTGCCAGTACCATGACGCAAGGGGCCCACTCTGCAGTACAAAAAGGGCTCACGGACCACTAGGTGATGCGGAGCCTGGGAGTTCGAGCTCAGCCACGCTGTTCGCCGCTCGAGTAAGACGGAGGGTTTGGTGCCTCAGCGCTGAGCTGTGCGGGTGTTCTGTTCTTAATGATGAAGAGCGAACGTTTCAGTGTATTGAATGATAGTATCATTCAATACGACATAAAACTTACGGTTACTAGGCACACCATAAATTTTTGAGTCGTCTACATTAAAAAGAATATCCACAAAAAATTTAACAGACTTAGAGCACTTTGTCGTCCAACTAAAATTTCTGACAAAAACATGTCACTGAGTTATTGATTCGACACTGTTCACCTCTGAGTGACTAGGTGCCAAGTTCGAATATAACAAGGTAATTCAGTATATCAGTTCTCTCAAGATATAAATCGCTACAATTATGAAAAAACGAGATTTTATCACACGCTGTCGTATATTCTGTGATCAGTAAAAAGGCAAATGTCGTGTTCCTAAAATTGTCATTCCCAGAGCCTCCTGAGTGACTAACACTCACTTCCGCGGCATGACAAGGGGTTTGCAGCCTGTTACGAGGAAAACGAACCTAAATCTTCAAGTGCAAGAAATAACCGAGTCTACATCATCTCTCAGTAAACTATATATGAAAAAGGAAGCAAAAATATAATAGTTTTCTTATTTGAAGTCATAACTCGAGAAATAACCCACCCCCCAATTAATCTGGCCTGGTACCCTTACCTTACAGTGGACGCCGCCATTCACGCCGAGCCGAGCTCTGTCCATCGGCAAGAGGCGTCACCCCACGACCCCGGCCTCATGCCTCGCGGGGCTCCCAACGTGCCCGAGTTCCTTCGCTCCGAGGCACTCCTGCGAGTGGAAATACTTTGAAGTCACACTGAGTTCTGTATTATTGAAAAAAAATATACAAAACTCGGTGCATAATATAAAGAAAAAAAATTGTGCTCAGAAAACATTTATTCCTTTCGTTCCCGTCTATGTTGTGTTATTTGTTACGTTCAGGGGTCAGCCAAGGACAAACCAAACAAAAATACCCGTAAAATCCTGCTTCTGCAAAAAATATAACAATTGATGTCAAAGGATTCATTAATTTATATCTGCGAAGTGTCTTTATAACCCCTCTTGAAAGCGTTCAAGTAGTTAAGAGAACAGACAGACGAAGGAAGGCTGCTCTAGAATTTACCGGTTACCAGTAAAAAGGATGAAAGAACAGAGACAGTGTGTGTGTGTGTGTGTGTGTGTGTGTGTGTGTGTGTGTGTGTGTGTGTGTGTGTGAGTGAGTGAGTGAGTGAGTGTGTGTGTGTGTGTGTGTGTGTGTGTGTGTGTGTGTGTGTGTGTGTGTGTGTGTGTGTGTGTGTGTGTGTGTGTGTGTGTGTGTGTGTGTGTGTGTGTGTGTGTGTGTGTACGCGCGCACGCTTATCCGAGTGAGCCAGTTACGTCTAACCATGAACTTCTCACGTTTCTCGGTCTCCGCTGATCACACAGATGAGGACGATCCGCGCACCAGAACGAGCCCCTCAAGGCCAGGCCGGCGTGGGAACGCGTCCGCCTCGCCCACGCCCGCCGCTCTCCCCCTCGCCGGACACATCCACCTTGATGACTTCACTTACCGTAATTCACGATCTCCAGATTTACGATCACTCGCCTCTCAGGGATAATATGAACACTCTCAAGCGCAATGCCCCGGAGTGGATTGCACGAGATAGAGCTCCTCTAAACTGAGTTCCATCCACAGTGCTGCTCGTAATGGTGCCTCTGGTGGTTTATCGTTCCGTGTCTGACTTTCGGTGGGTCTGCGTTACCGTGCCCCGTCATGCACCATCGGCCTATACATGTGTCAGTCACGCCCTGGCCGCGGGAAGAGGTGTTTCAGCGTCCTCAGTACCGCAAAACTAAGAGAGCTTCCAGAGTAGAAAGCTTGTGCAGGAGTTATGAGGGAAAAAATGAAAAAAGTGGATATAAATAAGGAATCGTGAAAGGAAAGCTCACGGGATAGAAAAAGTTATACACAAAAGTTATGGAAGATGCACTGAAAAAGCTCTCGGTATGCGGGAAACTCTGCGTATGTGTGTACTTGCGTATTAGTCCACACCGAGAATAAAAAATAAAAGTTTATTAATAGCGAATGCAATGGTGATTTATCCAGATGTTCACGACGAACTTATAAAGAAACAAAAACGAATTCTGAGTCAGTTGAATGGTATTAAGCAGTTTTATTACTTTATTGCTGTCAGTCTGATCGAACAAGTGCGTAGAGGTAAAGTTGGGGGCATACGCTATAGCTGCGCGTGGCCTCAGTGCTCATCTCTAGTCTCCACCATATAGAAGAAGTTAACATTCTCCAACAGCTGCGCTTCAACGCTCAACATACAGAATCACATTAACCCTGTAGCAGCGACGGGCCAAATTTGTGCCATGATGTAAACCCCCAAAAAAGATGATGCATAAACTGATCACAAATGCGTTGATATATATTATGAAATGGTTTGTGTGAGGGGTGATTTTTTTTCTTTTTTCTCGCTTAGAGGGGCCTTTAAGAAACATGATCCCCGCAGCTACCAGGTTAAAAAAAAGATTAATCAAAATCCACCGAAATTAACCGCTGGAAGAGCATCACCCACAATTACCGTATTAATGAAGCCCGCGTTAGTCCGTTCGTTCCCAGAAGCAAGGTAAAGAGACTAGACCCCTTCTCTTTACCTTGCCCAGAAGTACCAGCGGAACACGTCCGTAACGTGATCACTCAGCGGCCAGCACGAAGCGAACACGTCCCCGGGGCAGCACCAAGACACCAGGGGGAACGCAGACAAACTAAAGCACAGAACAGGATAGCACTGGAAGGCCTCAGATTATGTTTGAGAGAAGAAACTGCCAAAATAATGGGGGTGTTACGTTGAAAATAGTCTTTGTTCCACTCTCTCTCTCTCATTTAATCACGTAAAGATTTAATAAGCCTTCCAAAACAGCCCTTCAAAGACCCTCTCCTTCCCTGCACAGTCTATCCTTTAATTAAATCTTCCCTTTAATCCTCTGGCCTTTAACACATAACTTATCATTCTTCCCATATTTTCTATTTTCACCGAAGGCCTGAAACGTAACAGTCTTAAGTGTCATCAATCATCTTCGCCCCACCTGGATTCACGGGTTTCTCCTCTGTTTCTCTCCCCTTGTCATGCTGTACACATTTCACCCATTAGCGTCTGCCTTGTCAGGACCATCTAATAAGGAAGGAGTTTACAGGTGTCTAATGAGTCTTATGGTATCTGGCGTGTTTCATGGTCGTTAGTCGTTTCATCGGCCATTAAAATGTTTCCCGACCTTCCAAAAATTAGTAGCCTTTAATGACTTCGCTACCCTCTTCAACCAATTTGTCGGCCGCGGGTGATTTTCCTGATCATTAACCTTCTTTTGGCTCGTAACTAATTCCCCGTCATTACTCGTTTCGCTGGTTATGTTCAGGTTAACGATCTTCAAGCACATTGTCAACCAGGTGTAAGGGCTTCTGTTTACCGCAAATTGATTTATCTTCCGAAACATTAATTTATTTGACGTTAACAGTATAGCCAGTTTTCAGTGAACGTGCATCCTCACTTTACGATGTAGCTATATTTCTCTCTTTATTTTTTTGGTGCGATGTGGCAGTATTACCAAAACTCATGTTAATTGAAAAGTAGACAGTTGAGTACCGCTGACAAGGGTAAATGTTGTGATGGATCTGTTACGCCTCGCTTACAACCCTTTTCTTCAGGCAGCCCTTCAGATTACCTTCAGTGTAGAGTTTCAGGTCAGGTTTTCGTTTTAATTAGACGTTACTTTATTGGACGTCCATTTAGCTGCTTACGAAAGGGAGGTTACCAGCAGGATCCATGGAGAAGCAAGACACCCTCTGCCATCACCGCCGCCACCACCACCACAACACCCCACTACCTTACCGCCACCACCACCACCACAACACCCCACTACCTTACCGCCACCACCACCACCACAACACCCCACTACCTTACCGCCACCACCACCACCACAACACCCCACTACCTTACCGCCACCACCACCACCACAACACCCCACTACCTTACCGCCACCACCACCACAACACCCCACTACCTTACCGCCACCACCACCACCACAACACCCCACTACCTTACCGCCACCACCACCACCACAACACCCCACTACCTTACCGCCACCACCACCACCACAGTCACCACGCCAACATGACCACAAGAAACATGATGATGATGATGATGATGATGATGATGATGTTACTACCGCTACTCTTACTACAACCACTACGACTATTGTTATACTGCTACAACCGCCACTAACAACAGAGCAAAAAAAAAAAAAAAAAGGAACAGCAACATTAACTAACAGATTCAACGACAACATCAGTAACGATAATAATAATAATAATAATAATAATAATAATAATAATAATAATAATAATAATAATAATAATAATAATAATAATAATAATAATAATAATAATAATAATAATAATAATAATAATAATAATAATAATAAACGATAATGACGATTCCCGCGGTCATTTCACCTGTTACAAGTCCCCTATCACCCGCGGTCCGCAAAGGAACCGCGGTCAGGTGTTCGGAGGAGGAGGAAGAGGAGGAGGAGGGGGATGAAGAGGAAGGACAGGGGAGGAGGAGGAGGAGGAGGAAGACGAGCGCTAGGCAGAGGAGGAGGAGGAGGACAGAAGAATCACGACAGGAAATTGGTCGGGGCTTCTTTGTTACGAGAAAACTCCGTCGGATTACTAATTATTGTCCCGCCGCTGCAAGGAGGAGGAGGAGGAGGAAGCAGGAAAAAGGTCGCGGGCAATCTCGTGTTAACGCGGCGACACACCTGAGATAAAAGACTCGCTAATGTGACACAGGAGGCGCGTCAGGTGTTCCAGGTGAGAGGCCCAACGGCAGGTATACAGGTTAAAGTGGCTCATCTCGCCTCACCTTGCTTGCCCTGCCTTGCCTCGCCTCGGCTGGTAATATAACGATCAGTTTTCTGCGTCATCGCGTTGTCAAAAATAATGACGGTCTATCCTGCGTTATATCCATCAAAGCTTCATCAAATACCTCCAATAATGACGCAATTTGTTACCGCTTAAAATATACTTTGATCGCCATGAGTCATTACATTATTTACTTTTAATTTCCTCTGGTGGACTTTTTTTTTTTTTTTGAGGTGGCCACAAGTAGTTTAATCTTGTGTTAATGAGAGGGCTCAGGTGTTCTCCACGGGCCATTATTGTGTAAAGAAGTGATGTTTTGGGCGGGCGGCTAAAAATGCGGCTTTTTCGAAACCCCTCAGTGGCGGCGAGTAATTAAACGACTCCTTCCTGCACCTGCGACGGGGGGAGGGGAGGGGGGAGGGGAGGGGGGGACACGGATGTTATTGTGAATGTTGTTAATGTCGCTATTGCTCCGTTGTTACAATAGTAATAGTAATAGTAGTGGTGTGACTATTATTATATTACATTAAAGTAGTAGTAGTAGTAGTAGTAGTAGTCGTAAAGGTAGTAGGTATAGCAGTAGGAAAATAAGTAGTAGAGCAGCAGCTACAGATCAGTACGACCACCACCATAAAAAATAAGAGTAACAGCAGCAGCAGCAGCAGAAGCAGAAGATACAGCAGCCACACCAACAGAAGCAGTAGCAGAAAAGGCAGTTTCTTAAGCTGTTTTTGCTTATACTTGTTGTTGTTGTTGTTGTTGTTGTTGCTATCTATGCCGAAGTTACCGGAGCTAAGATATTATGATGTTGCTAATGAATTCAGAGCAACACTTGATTGAGATGGCGTCTGTATCTACAATGTATTGTTTTCTGATACATAATTCTCCAGCCAGTGCCTACCACAACAACAAATTCACGAGGACAGCCTCTGCCGCGCTCTTCCAGCAGACAAGTCGCCATGACCTCTGCTCTGTGTGTGTGTGTGTGTGTGTGTGTGTGTGTGTGTGTGTGTGTGTGTGTTGTGTGTGTGTGTGTGTGTGTGTGTGTGTGTGTGTGTGTGTGTGTGTGTGTGTGTATGCACGCGTGTGTAAGCCCTATATTCAGAGCTATTTTCCTCTCCTTTAACACGAAGCGATCACACAGCTCAGTCTCTCTCCCATAAACTCACTTTAATAAGATGCGATTGTCGACGAGTGACAACTCAGTTCAATGGGAGCGAGGTTACGAGACGTCAACCTCCACTTTGTTATCGTTTATGGCCTGGCACACGGTGAGGGACAGCCAAGGTGCGTGTGCCTCAACAGTAAAGGCTTGTGGGGAACGGAGGAAAGGGGAGGCCAATGGAAATGCAGATAACAAGTGTCCGTGCATGGGTCCTCCTTAACATGGGCCCTCCTAGCACAAGACGAGGTACAATCTAGGTGCGTGTGCCTCTACAGTGCATGTGGGAGGATCAGGGAACCGCTAGAAGAGGCCGACAGTAACGCAAGGAAGGAGTGAAGGTACCCATGAGTCCTTCCTGCCTTGGGTACTGAAACGCGAAGGTCAGAAAACTGGTCGCCACTGGAGGTATTTTTAGAGTTTTAGTTCGATGTGGACTAACGGCAACGCAGGGAATAATTATATGTGTAGGTGTTCCTGAGTGCCGCCCGCTTTGGGTACTAAAAGACGTAGGTCACTGTACACTGGTTGTTGTGGCCCGTCTTTCCGCTCTCTCTCTTAGACGAGGCCCGACGGTAGGGTAAGGGAACGGGTGTAAGTGTAGGTGCGTCTTATCTGCTCAACGAAATGAAGGTTACTGTACAACGGGGGACAGTCGTAGGTGTTTCCAAGGTCTAAACAGATAGGTCTTCTTTAGATCTTGGGTGTTTCTGCAGTTTCCGTCCACGATGAGGCGCGGAAATGTTCGTATTTGTCGCACAGAGAATATTTTGTTCCTGAAGCCCAGGCGACGCCGAGTACCAGCCACCATCATTACTGCTCAGGTGTTAATCGCTTAATCATAGGTACGTTAGGGCAGTACGGGACCTGAATAAAGCTTCTTACGGCGGCGAGATCACAGAGTACGTTCCCTTCAAGGTCAAAAAACGCTACAAAAACTTGCCGGATAATTTATAGAAACATTCATCCAACAAGTTACTGGTTTTATCCCCGCGCCGTCCACAGTACCTGGCGCGCACCTCCTCCTCCCCCACCCCCTGACCTCCCAGCATAAAAATTAACACTAAGATATGGGTTTTCAGTCATCGAAATAGCATCATTAAAAGAGAAACATCAACGGTTTTATGTTTGTATTCTTAAGTTTATTAGAAAACGGTAAGGTTCATGATACTGCATGTGATATGTGTGCAGCAGAGCACCTTAATCTTTATCATGTCTGCTTAGAGGAAAGGAAAAAAAAGGTACATAACGAGCGTCACAAGCCATTTACTTATACGCCTCATAAGTATACGTGACCGACGAGATGTTACAATATTGACGATTCATATTTTTACAAGTTTCGTCGTACAGGATGTTTTATTTTGATCCTTGAATGGTTATTTAGAACAGAACAGCCACACAATTCAGGATCTGGACTCAATTCACTTGCTTGCTGAGTGTGTGTTTGTGTGTGTGTGTGTGTGTGTGTGTGAACCCGTGTGATCGTACATTTCCTCTCAGGCTAATCTAATAATGCCTTGATATGCTCTGAACATCGTCACGCAGATTCTCAAGCATTCACCGCCGACGCAATTTCTCATGTCGGCACTAAAGTCTAAGTCCGTCATAAAAATAAAAAAAAATAGTGTATAGCCCGTAAGTCCGATGTTCACTTTTTTATCTGCTCTCAATGGCGGCGGGGTGAGGGTGAATGGTGCCGGAGTGCTTGGCTTAGTACATCAACACTCTACATCACACATTCGGCACACTCACCACACAACACCGCACATCACCGCCGGCCAAAATGAAACGAAAGTAAGTAAATTTGATGTCAGTTTTTTGGCAAGGCCTGCAGCTATCTTTGCATAAACAGCATATTGTGAGCGTTTCTTTAGCTAATGGGCATTTTATTTCCCATTACCGAGAAGAGCATGACGTGACACAGAAATGAGAACCGCAGATAAACAGAAACTGAATCATAAGAGCATTTGTCTTTGCTCTTAATAAAATTACTGGATGCACATATTGAAAATCCCTCTTATCAAAATTACACCTTAACCGTATCAAATGCACGAAACAAAAGAGAGTAAAATGCATACTTTACACTTCACTGAGAAACAACAACTTATTATAACCTGAATTATAGCAGACTTAGCTTTGTTCTTATAAATACTGATGGCAAAGAATAAGGTCGCTTTAATAAAAATATAAAAAAAACAGCACCATCTTAACCGTATTGGAAGCATGCAAATAAAACACGGAAACTCAAGAATCTCTCACTGGACAATATTATAAGACACTTTTGCTTCTCATATCAACTATTTCTAAAGGTCAAAGAGGAGGTCAGTCGGGTGATAGTGAGTGTTTCTTAAGGTTCACAGCACAGAAGAAGGGTCAGACTACCACCAGGGTCATAAAACTACTCCAGGAAATCCCAACAACTCCTACGAAAGCCTTGTCAAATGTGTGTTTCTTGGGTTCATTGTACAGAAGAAGGGTCAGACTACCACCAGGGTCATAAAACTACTCCTGGAAATCCCAACAACTCCTACGAAAGCCTTGTCAAATGTGTGTTTCTTGGGTTCATTGTACAGAAGAAGGGTCAGACTACCTTCAGGGTCATAAAACTACTCCTGGAAATGCCCACAACTCCTACGAAAGCCTTGTCAAATGTGTGTTTCTTGGGTTCATTGTACAGAAGAAGGGTCAGACTACCACCAGGGTCATAAAACTACTCCAATAAATGCCAACAACTCCTACGAAAGCCTTGTCAAATATGTGTTTCGTGGGTTCATTGTACAGAAGAAGGGTCAGACTACCTCCAGGGTCATAAAACTACTCCAGGAAATGCCAACAACTCCTACGAAAGCCTTGTCAAATATGTGTACTTGGGCGGGGAAATGTCTTATACTACGACCCTAAGAACGATAAACGAGTACCCAGTGAACTATGCCACCACTAGTCTCTCTTCTTATGATCAGTGAAGGCACAGACTGAGGCTCTCGTCCATTAAAAACGACACCGGACTAAGTATGATGGAGTGACTGGATGTGTGGCGGCGGCGGGGGAGCGAACGTGTCTGCCTCTGAAGCCACGAACTCGCCCGCCCGCCCCCGCCCGCCCCGCCCACATGCTAATGCCAGCGAGGGTTCGGTCCGCGGGTGGGTGGGTCAGGAGGGTGGAAGTAATTGCTGAGTTACGGAGAGAATATTATGCTGTGTGGGTGTGTGAGAGGGGGAAGCTTGTGTGTGTATATGTGTGTGTGTGTGTGTGTGTGTGTGTGTTTCTGCCTTCTGTGGCTGATTCAAGCTAAATATAAAGCCATTCCTTCCCTTACCAATGCACACACACACACACACACACACACACACACACACACACACACACACACACACACAGTCCTAAGCCCACCAGACAGTTCGTGAGGTTTAAACGAGAAAGTGCAAAAATGGGGAAAAAAAATCAACGTTGAAATATTATCAGGTAGAGAAAAATTATAAATCCTGAAGTCAGGCAGCAATTTCGTAGCGAGTAAGTCCTATTTTTGGTCTTTCCTCAGCCCAGTGGAGCCTCCGTGACTGCCCTAGCCCCTCCCTACCCTGCCGCCCTCCCCTCAGCCTTCTTTGGGCGTGACTCCCCCGCCCACGCCCGACCTGCACCCGCCAGTTACACCCAGCAAAATGTGGCGCGCCGAGCGGTCTTTCCGAAACTCTTAGGAAAACGGTGTAAATTTGAAAATAATTACTGACTTCAGGCGCGTAATTTACGATGCCCCGGAATGCTGTGTCTCTCTCTCTCTCTCATCTAATAAGTTAACGAGTGTATGTAAAGGACGGGAACAAATTAGACGAGTCTCATCGTCCTGTGTGCAAAAATAGATCGTAATTTAATGTTAAGAAATTTCCACTACCAATTGCTCAACTACAAGAGGATTAAAGTTCTATATGTTTATGTGTGTGTGTGTGTGTGTGTGTGTGTGTGTGTGTGTGTGTGTGTGTGTGTGTGTGTGTGTGTGTGTGTGTGTGTACAGATAGGTAAATAGACAGATAGATAGATAAATATATATAGATAGGTAGGTAGATAGATGGACAGATGGATAGATACACACACACACACACACACACACACACACACACACACACACACACACACACACACACACACACACACACACACACACACACACACACACACACACACACACACACACACACACACACACACACACACACACACACACACACTCTTCAGGTTTCTCTGAGACGCTTACTCGCTTCCATGCTTGTCACATTAAGTGAAAGCGCTCGCAGTCAAAGGAGGCACTGATGTGGATAGAAGTCAGTGATGTTTTCCAATTACTTATTAATCAGGTCCCTTGGGCGTCCCCCGGCGGAAGCCTTCACCTGGGAAAACATGCAACCTCCCCAGGGACATTCCGGTTGAGTAAATTTTGCCCCAGGTAAGGTCCTGAGGCCTGAGCACGTTGCTGCCTCGTACTCTCAGCAATGATACAACTCTAGCATTCCCAGCGGGGCAATATGCCACTTGTACTCTGCTAATTGACATGGAAGTTGATTCGTCGCTTTTATTGTCTTCTTAAAGGATCTTTATTTGCTGACCCTCGCTCCCCCACACCTACCGTTTTCCGGTATTACATGATGCAGTGGATAACGATCTTGATTCTCATTTGAAAGGCTGAGGTTCATGTCTTCCTTTGGCGTAAAAGTTTTTCGCTGACAGGAGCAGTTACTGTCCCCCCATTCAGCAAAGGAGACATGGTGTGGGGGGGTGAGGTCTTGGCCGTACCCACAGAACGACTCTACGAATTAAAAAAAAAAAAAGTCTTTCAAGGAGTTTACTGACGCGATCAGGAGTGGAGCACGCAATGATACCAAGGGTGAATATCGATAAGCAAGTACACACACACACACACACACACACACACACCTTCCTCCCCTCTGTCACCTGTCACCCGGCATTCCCCGCCTCGCCGCCGTGTCAAGATTAAGCTCCCGTGGCCATAAATCCGATTAAAACGCCGACCATTAAGAAATATTTGTATTTGTTAAGTAATTCAAAATGCGGTTCATCACATCATTTATTTTCGCACTCTCGAGCAAGTGTGTGTGTGTGTGTGTGTGTGTGTGTGTGTGTGTGTGTGTGTGTGTGTGTGTGTGTGTGTGTGTGTGTATCCATCTGTCCATCTATCTACCTACCTATCTCTCTATCTATTTATCTATCTATCTGTGTGTGTGTGTGTGTGTGTGTGTGTGTGTGTGTGTGTGTGTTTAGCGTTAGTGCAACATTATCAACGCTTCATTAAACTTAAGAATCACCATATAACTTCATTGGTCGTGGCGCCATGAATGTCCCTGCTCGAAGTCACCAACGGGAACACAGTGAGGCGCACCAGTGTCGCTCCACAGACTAACGATCCCCCGCGCCTCGGTATAATGTTGTCGTCTGGTTAGTTCGGTGCAGGTTCTGGAGGCGTTTCCGAAGTATTAGCATATGTTAATGAACTCGGGCAAACATACATAAATAATTTGGTATGCGTATTTATGCAAACAGTCTTCTCCCTCCCTGAACGTACTCGCAGATAAATAGCTAGATAGGCAGTCATATAGATAATTAGGGAGAGAATTTATTGACCCCAAGAAGTATTGCACTTGACAAATATATAATGTAGTACGCAATAAAATTTAATGGTCTGGCTTTTTCATAATATTTAAACTAGTAAATATTTGCTCACGTGTGTCGAGAGCAAACAAAATACAATTATCACCAAAAAGATGTAAAAAAAATAAATAACAAAGAAATAAGGGACATAAATAACACACACACACACACACACACACACACACACACACACACACACGTGGGGGTTGAGGTAGAAAGGGAAGGGATGCAAGGATGTGAGAGGGGGAGGGGAGGGGAGGTAAGGGGGTGACGGCGGGCCTCCTCCTTACTCTGATCGCTCGCTGATAACCACAATCTCGCATTCCATTTTTCCTGTTTATCGACTTTATCACGGCGACGATCCTGGCCGCGGCGCAACACTGTCCCGGCCGCGGCAAATATTTTGAGGGGGACGAGTGTGTTGGCGGCGCGGGGAGTGAAGAGGGAGGAGGAGGAGGAGGAGGAGGAGGAGGAGGAGGAGGGTAAAAGAAAAAGGTAGACGAAGAAGGGAGAGAAGGATGTAGTGAGGAAGGACAGAGAAGAAGGAGGAGGAGAATGATGAATAGGAGGAGGAGGATAAATAGGAGGAGGAGGAGGAGGAGGAGGAGAAGGATGAAGAGGAGGAGGAGGAGGACGAGGGGGACAAGGAGGACGAGGAAGACGAGGAGGACGAGGAGGACGAAGACGAGGATGAGAAGATGGTGGGGAGGAAAAGGTGTAGGATGGAAGAGAGAAAAGGACGAAGGTCGAAAGGGAACAAGATAAGAATCCATACAAAGGGAATTATTACATCCCTACTTAACACAGTCCTTTTGTACAAGCTGATGAGCATAACGATGATGTCGCGGATGATTTTGCTAACATAAACGAAAACGGTGGACAAAAACTGAAAGGGAGAAGGGGAGGAATGGTTAGGGAGTGAAACAGAGAGGAATAACAATGAGAGCCTTCTTCCCCCACCTGTACCTTCACTTAATTAACCTACTTCCTCTTTTTACTACACCCTTGACTAAAAAAAAAGAACAATAATAAAATAACAATGAGGGAAAAGGTAATAAAGAAGAAAAAAAAGGCAGTCTCAAACACATACACTAAGAACCCAAGTAGCCACAGATACACGCACTCATGAAACACACACACCCTCTCCTCACCATCGATCCTCCCTTCAGAAACATTACGAACTCCAATCCCACTCGAAGTCATGCCCCGCCGCGCTGCCAGATCGAGTCCCGGTAGCCACAGGGACCCATCGCTTCAAGCTGAGTCCTATACACTTTGGGGTGGACACTCTAATAGAAAGGTTTGACTATTAATGGTTGAATCATCCCTCGGCGGTGCACCTGTTAGGCCTCGGTTATGTTGGGGAAATTGAAATTGTGTTTGTGTGTGTGTGTGTGTGTGTGTGTGTGTGTGTGAGAGAGAGAGAGAGAGAGAGAGAGAGAGAGAGAGAGAGAGAGAGAGAGAGAGAGAGAGAGAGAGAGAGAGAGAGAGAGAGAGAGAGAGAGAGAGAGAGAGAGAGAGAGAGAGAGAGAGAGAGAGAGAGAGAGAGAGAGAGAGAGAGAGAGAGAGAGAGAGAGAGAGAGAGAGAGAGAGAGAGAGAGAGAGAGAGAGAGAGAGAGAGAGAGAGAGAGAGAGAGAGAGAGAGAGAGAGAGAGAGAGAGAGAGAGAGAGAGAGAGAGAGAGAGAGAGAGAGAGAGAGAGAGAGAGAGAGAGAGAGAGAGAGAGAGAGAGAGAGAGAGAGAGAGAGAGAGAGATTAAGCTGTATCATGATCAGTAAACATAACAAGGGAAACTGTTATCAATAGGAGGGTGGCAATCTTTCCAACTTCAGGGAAATTCCTAAGATCGAGAAACCGCAGAGAACCGCCCACAGAATTAAAAGGTACTACTGTTTGCATGATGGGTTGCGTCAGAGCTCACATTAAGAGGCGCACGTGGGCCAGACATAACCAAGATCATAAGCTGTGTGGACTGTGTGAGCGGCGGCGAGGGGTGAGGGACGAGGGTTGACGGACGAGGGGTGAGGGGCGAGGGACGAGGGGTGAGGGGCGAGGGGTGAGTAAATTGTCCGGGAGTGTGGTCAGGGAGGAAGCGCCTAAGTGGTACACGCGCCTGCACTCACCCCGCACGCTGAGGCCGCCGGGTCTCCAAAAACTACCTTACAAGACTCTGCTTAACTCTGTGTCTAATGGGAGGAATTAATTTATATACATTAGTTAAAAGCATTGTTGTTTTATATACACATCATTGCCATGGCTGTACAGAGTAAGTACTGCAAGTCTCAATTAAGAATACTGTCGTAAAGACGAATAAGGCGCAGCGACGGTGTGGACGCGTGGCGCAAGCTGAAAAATAGTGTGCATGTGGCGGAGGGTGAAAGGAGGGATGAGGTCCGTAGTGGATAAACAACATTAATGACGCTCCGGTACTGAGAACCTCCACCACCATCACCACCCGAGACCACCTACTACTGGCGAGGTGGTGTAACAGGAGTGCAGCATCCGCAGACTTACTCATAACAGACACAAACGTAATGGCAGTGCGCACTATAAAACAAGTCCCTCGTCTTTCTTGTGCACACTATAAAACAAGTCCCTCGTCTTTCTTGTGCACACTATAAAACAAGTCCCTCGTCTTTCTTGTGCACACTATAAAACAAGTCCCTCGTCTTTCTTGTGCACACTATAAAACAAGTCCCTCGTCTTTCTTGTGCACACTATAAAACAAGTCCCTCGTCTTTCTTGTGCACACTATAAAACAAGTCCCTCGTCTTTCTTGTGCACACTATAAAACAAGTCCCTCGTCTTTCTTGTGCGCACTATAAAACAAGTCCCTCGTCTTTCTTGTGCACACTATAAAACAAGTCCCTCGTCTTTCTTGAGCACACTATAAAACAAGTCCCTCGTCTTTCTTGTGCACACTATAAAACAAGTCCCTCGTCTTCCTTGTGCACACTATAAAACAAGTCCCTCGTCTTTCTTGACCAACATTTAGCATGCATGCATCTTTGTGAAATGCAAAAACGAACGTTATTTCTTATAATCTGTATTTTAATATTACTCAATAGAAATGATAAAATGTGATCTGGAGTGCACAACAAATACAAGTTACCGCCATTCACACAAGTAAAGCCTAGGAGGATAACACAATACTCAGAACGCACAGCTAAAATATATATAAGAACCAGTTGCTCACCCCATCACTGGCTGCACCCTTCGGAGAAAAAAAGTTCATATTCTGTCATATATTTAAGTCCGAAACATATCTGTCGTCACATACATATCAACACAATGACGAGGAAGTGAAGCACGGTGCATTTTGGTTATGATGCAGCAGTGTAGTGCCAGAGCTAAACTTAAACTGATACGCTAGGGAGTTATGATTCGCGTGTACTTGTACGTTGTGCGTTGTACAAATGGCGGTGTTGTGGTGAGGAGGGCGGATTGGATGTAGCGAAGGGCGTGAGGCTTGTGAAGTGAGATGGTCGCGATGATGGTGGGGGGCAAGTGTGGTGTGGTGGGGTGATAGTGGTCTAGTGGGGTGGGCGTGGTGGTGTTATAGGTATGATTCGGGTGTGGTGTATTGTGGTGGGGTGAGAGAGCGAGGTAGGCGTGGCGCGTGCATAGGTGTGGTGTGTATGAGGTGGTAGCGGTATGAGACAGGTGTGTTTTGTTGTGGTGGGGTGAGGTAACGGGGTGGGCGTGGGTGTGGTGGTAGTAACGGTATGAGGCAGATGTGTTATGTTGTGGTGGGTGAGGCGGCGGGGTGGGCGTGGCGCGTGGGTGTGGTAAGGCATCGCGCGGGCCAGAGCCTCCTTCATCAACTCCCTCCAGGTGTCCGCCACGAGCAGGTGTTCCCAGGTAAGCGACCGGAACTGGGTCATTGATCCTTCCAAGTTGTTTTTGGAGAGAGAAACTACGAGGGAGCTCTTCCTCACCTGAGTCCTTTGTCTGGCGCGGCGTAGAGAGGGCGGAGGAGGCGGCAGAGAGCAGGAGCAACGGTGGAGCGGTGGTGGAGGCGGCGGCGAGGTAGCGGGTCCCTGAGAAAGAAAAAAAATTAAGATTGATGCGTGAACACCACCACAACAAAAGACGGGCCCTAAAAAAATAATATGAGATGGAAGACGCTCATCCAACAACCCCTTTTACCTCCTCAACCTGACCTGCGAGTACGTGGCTTCCATATATCGTCCAACTTTACGAGGCGAGTCACGGCCATCGAAGGAAGGCAAACATTAAGCAGCTCAAGAACCAACTAAAGCTGATTATTTAGTCATCGTACATTAGCGCGTTCCACTTCAACACCTCCCCTACTGGTCTGCCCGGGAGGGTGCTTGAAGGGAGGAGGGTGGTCACACCCCTTCCTCCTGTTTCCTCCTACCCCCAGCCCGCCCGCCAGCCAAACAGGCCATCGCAGGCCGCCCGTCGAGGCCCAAAACACGATAAATGAGACTAATTAAGGCTGAGCAGGTGTGAGCAGGAGAATGGAAGGTTGAGGGAAGAAAGGGCCGGAAGGTGAGAGGGAGATGGGGAGGGAGGAAAAATACGAGAGAGAGAGAGAGAGAGAGAGAGAGAGAGAGAGAGAGAGAGAGAGAGAGAGAGAGAGAGAGAGAGAGAGAGAGAGAGAGAGAGAGAGAGAGAGAGAGAGAGAGAGAGATAGAGAGAGAGAGAGAGAGAGAGAGAGAGAGAGAGAGAGAGAGAGAGAGAGAGAGAGAGAGAGAGAGAGAGAGAGAGAGAGAGAGAGAGAGAGAGAGAGAGAGAGAGAGAGAGAGAGAGAGAGAGAGAGAGAGAGAGAATAATAGCAAAGGATGAAGGGGCTGGGCAGTAGGTCGTATGGTTGTAGGTGATGGGCAGGCAATGATGGGATATGGTATGGGTGTAAGGAGTGATGGGTAAGACAATGAGTGCTCTTCGGGGTTGAGCGGGAGGGGGGGCGGGGCAAGGAGTGCGGGGCGGGGCTGGGTAATGAGGGCGTGCAGGTGGAGGCGCGAGCAGCTGCACCTGGATGTTAAATGTCTTGCAAGGAGGAGCAGCCGGAAGCCGCGCCACGTGCCGGAAACTATCATCTCCCTCCCTCCTCCTCCTTCACCTCCTCCTCCTCCTCCTCCTCCTCCTCCTCCTCCTCCTCTTTCTTTTCCTCATACTCCATAATCAGCATGACTGGGTTTTCTATCACTAGTTAGTCATACGCTCCATCTTTCCTACGTTCTGGGAAAATAGTTGACGACATTTATACACACACACATCTCTGAATCATGCCCCTGTAAGACGAAGGCCCCTGTCCATCGTGTTGATTCGTTTATGTCTCGTGACTTTTGTTTTGCATTTCGATTAAACCGTTCTATATGTTTCTTTTGTTCTGTATGTTTCTTTCTTTAAACCGTTCTATATGTTTCTTTTGTTCTATATGTTTCTTTCTTTAAACCGTTCTATATGTTTCTTTTGTTCTATATGTTTCTTTCTTTAAACCGTTCTATATGTTTCTTTTGTTCTATATGTTTCTTTCTTTAAACCGTTCTATATGTTTCTTTTGTTCTATATGTTTCTTTCTTTAAACCGTTCTATATGTTTCTTTTGTTCTATATGTTTCTTTCTTTAAACCGTTCTATATGTTTCTTTTGTTCTATATGTTTCTTTCTTTAAACCGTTCTATATGTTTCTTTTGTTCTATATGTTTCTTTCTTTAAACCGTTCTATATGTTTCTTTTGCTCTATATGTTTTCTTTTGTTCTATATGTTTCTTTTGTTCTATATGTTTCTTTCTTTAAACCGTTCTATATGTTTCTTTTGTTCTATATGTTTCTTTCTTTAAACCGTTCTATATGTTTCTTTTGCTCTATATGTTTTCTTTTGTTCTATATGTTTCTTTTGTTCTATATGTTTCTTTCTTTAAACCGTTCTATATGTTTCTTTTGCTCTATATGTTTTCTTTTGTTCCATATGTTTCTTTTGTTTTCCATTTCGATTAAACCGTTTTATATGTTTCTTAATTTCATCACACCATTTGCTGAGTGGCCTCCCCTTGGGTCTTTTTATATCAATTATTTCCCAGTCTGTTATTTCTTTTGTCCATCGGTTCGTCTCTCTCACACATATGTATTGTGACCATTGCCATTTCTTGATTATATTTATCTTTGTCCTCTTTTTTTTTTCTTATCATTTTAGTCACATTTTTATAGTGACACTAAGCTTCGATCTCTCTGTTCCTGTTTGGGAACTTCTTAATTTCCTTTCCAGAGACTTGGCCAATGTTGTCCATGTCTCTGATTCTTATGCCATGACGGGGAGAATGCTTTGATTAAAAACCTTCACATTAAACACAGTGGTGGAGAACCTTTCAAAATGTTTCCTTATTCCCCGAAAGCAATTCAGCCCAGTCTTATGTGTCCTGTATTTCCGGTTCGAATAAAAGATGGTTTGTAGTATTTGTCCATTATATACATATTTTAAAGGTTTCTAGTGTAGGTATATATATATATAAATATATATATATATATATATATATATATATATATATATATATCTATATATATATATATATATATATAAACCAATTGCTTGGTCAGTACAAATGGGCAAGAAACACTCCTCCTCGCCAGACTCGTGCCTCCGCCTCGATCACGACCTTCCGTGGCTGCACTAAGGAGATAACACCTGTGCCACGAGCCATTACCGCCACATTAATTACAGACCACTTCTCCCTCCGTCCCTCCCTTCACCCGCTCCCTCCCTTCATCCGCTCCTTCCCTTAATCGATCCCTCCCTCCCTTCACCCGCTTCATCCCTCCCTCCCTTCACTCGCTCCCTCCCTTCACCCGCTCCCTCCCTTCACCCGCTCCCTCCCTGCCCTCACCCTCCCCTCCCCAGATAGCAGTGGCGTAAATACCTGCCCACTAAAACTTTTTCTCGCGCTACACCGGCCTTGGACTTTACCACGTGATGACGAAGGCTAAAAGGAGAAACTTAGTCTTTTAATTATCGCCGTCAAGCTTATCTTAAATGAGTTTTCTTTTAACCGTTTTCGTCCGAGTGACTTAATCAGGGTAGATGTCAATGTTGCTCTTCTGGTCGAGGGAACGCCGGCCAGGGTTGACTTGACGCTCAGACTTTTTTCTCTAAACTTTGTATTAGCAAATACGAAGATATATATATATATATATATATATATATATATATATATATATATATATATATATATATATATATATATATATATATATATATATATACACATAGTAACAGACGGTATATATAAAAGGACAGCCAACGAGGCAGTCACCAAGACATTCTTATTTACGACACAGCGCGAGTTTAGAGCGGTAATTAACTCAGGTACCTTCCACACACCTGGACAGGGTAAGGGAAATACCCAAGTAAACTTTTAATGCAGCGTAAGGGTGGTTAGTAGAGAGAAACATCCTGGAGTATCGACCATGTCTGCTGCCAAGCAGAGCGAGACACGTCGTGTAATCTCGTAATAGTTTTTCAGTGTTAGAGAATGTTTGAGCTGCGAGAGAAATTGTTTATTCCCAGCATGGAGGCGGACAGGGTATTAAACCTGATGGTTGTTGAGGAATTACTTCACGTTAGTCTGATTTCCTGTCAGCCTCTTGTTAGTGCGGCGCCGCGTGTGTGTGTCCCACGGCTCCTGACGGCCGACCGGGGCCCTGGACGCCGCCCCTCTGTAGAGACCCAGGGCGGCCAGCTGATCCGCCGCCCAGCCCACCCAGAGACCTGCCCCCACAACCACCTCCCCTCTGTGTGTGTGTGTGTGTGTGTGTGTGTGTGTGTGTGTGTGTGTGTGTGTGTGTGTGTGTGTGTGCATATCTGCGTGAGTGCGTGTGTCTGTGTCTGTGATTATCTATCAGGTTATCTGTCTACATTTGTACCTATCTCACCTTTTTATGATCCTGCTTAAACGTAATCATGGAAGGAGGATAGACTTCATAATACACTCTACTAAACGAGAGAGAGAGAGAGAGAGAGAGAGAGAGAGAGAGAGAGAGAGAGAGAGAGAGAGAGAGAGAGAGAGAGAGAGAGAGAGAGAGAGAGAGAGAGAGAGAGAGAGAGAGAGAGAGAGAGAGAGAGAGAGAGAGAGAGAAACCTGAGAGGAATAAAACTGTAACAAATCTTCGTGTAATTGCAGAGGACGCGAGCAGAAAATTCACAGCGGATGAACAAATTGCGTTAGGGGTTAGAGGCAACGAAATGAGCCGAGGGGGGCGGGGTGCGGGCGGCAGGTGGCTCATTAGGGTGCGTGGGTGACAGGTGAACAAGCGGTGCGCACTCACCTTGATGCCCGCCACCCAGCAACGCCCGCCAGGTTAATTAATGGCCAAAATAGTGAAAATATTTACCTGTCCGCCGATGCTCTCCTGAAATGGCTGTCGTCTCTCTCTCGCTCGCGCGCTCGCTCTTGCTTCGCGCGCGCACAAGATTCATGTCCTTCCAGAAATAAAAAATTGTAACTGACCATTGTTTTAGCATTATATATATTTCTTGCCTTTATTTTAATTCCCGCCTTGAGAATATTATCTTTTTTCCCCGGTATATCTTTTGTCTATTTTTTCTTTATATATAATCATAAAATATAAGAGCAACAGCAACAGAAACTAAAAGAAAGACAGCAACAAAAAGTACAACAAAAACTTCAAAAAATATATAAGTAACAAGTATTAACAATGACGATGATGATGATAATAAAAATAATAATAATAATGTTTTCTCCGCTACGCAACCAAAAAAGCAAGTCAAGGTTTTTACCACCTACTCAAGAAGGTTTAACAAAGGGATCAGAGAAGCACAAGGATTCCACGTTCCCTTCCTCCATCCCTTCATATCCCACCTTTCTCTCCTCTGTACACCTGTCTTTCCCCTCTCCGGGCTACCTTGATATCTTACTCACAGTCTCTTCTTCTCTCCTGGTCCTTTCCTATCAAGATCTCTTCCTCTCTCTCTTCCCTTCCTCCTCCCTCTCTTCCTATCCCTTTTATTGTGGTTCCTCTTTCGCCATCTGTTATTCTTTTCTCTTTCACTCTTTTCCTCCCTTGACCTTCTGTTTCTTCCTCTCCTGATTTCTTAATCCTCCCTCTTTTCAAAACGAGTTCACTTCCGCCACCTCATTTAATAATCACTCTTTTATACTTCTCATCACGTCGCTCTTGTTCCTCCTCGCTTCTTCTCTTGTTCTTTTCATTATTTCTTCTTTTTCTTTCTTATTTCTTCATCACTCACTTCTTCTGGCTTCGCTCGCTCCTCTTTTCTTGGCATTTTAGTTCTCTTCCTCCCTCTTCCTCACTGCATCTTCCCACCTCATCCCCCGGCGCAGCATCCCTCGTTTGCTGTCGGTCTCTGTGATTAGCGAAAGTTCCGTTGCCTGGCTTGTAACATGACCTGGATTTAAAGGGAGTGATGGATGGCATATCTCTGTCTGCCTGTCCCTGTTTCCCAGCCGTCCACCCTCAATCATTCTCACTCATTCCTCTGCACCGTCTCATCTTACTTCTCTTTTCTCCCAGCACCCGTAATCCCTCCTCCTGCTCCTGCTCCTGCTCCTGCTCATTCTTCCGTGCTGATACCTGGCTCATCCCTGCGTCCCTGTTCTCGCTCGCTGGTGTTCCTCTCAGTTCCTCTCTGCATATGCATTCTCTTCTCTCGCTCTCTCCGTTTGTAGTCCTCCTTATGGTTTTTTTTTTCCCTCGGCATTCTCTCTATTTTTCGTTCCCTCTCTATCGTTTTTCTTCTCTTTTGAACGCGGTCTTTTCCCATGGCTTCTCAACCCTTTCCTTTAGCAACAGTGAGCTCCTTTTTTTTCCTCAGCTCGCTTTCTCTCTTTCTACACGCATATATATTTTTTTGCTGCCGTTTAGAATTCTCTCTCCTGCTTAGAGCGTCTTATATGCTCTTAATCTTCACTGCTCTCTCTCTCTCTCTCTCTCTCTCTCTCTCTCTCTCTCTCTCTCTCTCTCTTCCCTTCCTCATCTTCTTCTTTCGTTCTATCGCTTAGTCTATCTGAGTATCACTTTTAATATCTTCCCTTATTTCCCATTGCTCTCTACCTCGTCAATTGCTCATCTGCACTGCCCCCCTTCATTCTCCTCTCATCATTCTGCATCCCTTCCTTCTATTTACTTATCCACCCTGACTGTCTACTTTTCCCTTTTCCTCTCCATTTCGTAATAAGCTCACCTACACTCCCTTCATTTCCTCTTATTTCCCTCTCTTAGTCGACCCATTTTCCTCATTCCTCCCCTTTTATCTGCTTCCCGTACTCTTCTCCATCTCGTCGTCAGCTGATCTGCTCTCCCGTCTCTTTCCTCCCTTTCCCTCCCTCCGTCGGCCCCTCCTCAGCGACCTTCGGGCTGGCATTACGGCGGGACTCCACGAGTGACGCACATCCGGACTTCAGGAGTTTTTGTAAGACGCAGAGACCACAGGCTGAGGCAGGCTGGCGAGAGGAAGGGAGGGCAAAGAGAGGGAGCAGCAGGAGGAGGAGGGGGAGGAGGAGGAGGAGAGGAAGAGTAATAAAGTGGTGTAAGGGAGAGAGAATGGGTAAGTGAAAGCGAGAGAAGCTGAAAAAAACGAGTGGAAGCAAGAATAGGAAAATAAGGAAGAAGAATATGATTAAAAAGAAAAGGAAACGAAAGGGGAAATAAAGAGAAAATAAGAAAGAAGGGAAGAAGGACGGGAGGAAGGAAGGAAGGATTGAAGAAAAGAAGGCAGGAAGGAAGGAAGGAAGGAAGGAAGGATTGAAGGAAAGAAGGCAGGTAGGAAGGAAGGAAGGAAGGAAGGAAGGAAGGAAGGAAGGATTGAAGGAAAGAAGGCAGGTAGGAAGGAAGGAAGGAAGGAAGGATGGAAGAAAAGAAGGCAGGTAGGAAGGAAGGAAGGAAGGAAGGAAGGAAGGATGGAAGAAAAAAAGGCAGGTAGGAAGGAAGGAAGGAAGGAAGGATGGAAGGAAGGAAGGATGGAAGGAAGGAAAGAAGGAAGCACAGAAGAAAAAAACCGAACTGAGGCATATATAAAAGAATAGGAGGCGGAAGACAGGCGGAAGAAGTGACTATGAATAAAGAAAAATAAAAAAAAAATCTTGAGGAATGAGGAAAGAAGCAATATCGGAAGGGGATGAAGAGGAGGGAGGAGGAAGAGGAGGAGGAGGTAGATGATGCATGAAGTAAGAGGGAGTGATGATAAATACGTTGAAAATAAAGAAGGAAAAAGCTTATAAGGGAAACTGAGGAGAGAAAACTGGTTATATGTGAGTGGAAAAAGAGAAAAGGAAAGTGGAAAGATGAAGGATACTAGTTGGAGGCAAAAAGATGAAGAGAGGAGAACGCAGAAAATTACCACGAGAAAGAAAGATGAAGAGTAAGAAGGAAAAGGAGAGTTTGGGAAGTAAGAAAAAAAAAAAATGGGAATGGAGCTCGACATGGAGGATAACACAAAAAAGGGAAAGGGGGAATGAGAACCCCCCAAAAAAGAGAACAGGAAGGAAGCTGCAAAAACGGAAAGATGGGAGAGGGAAAGTCTTGCGTAAGGGGAGAAGAAATAAATCAGACAGAAGATGAGAAGAAGAAGGAAGGGAGGAAAGAGAAATGAGGAAACAGGAAAAGTCTGAAACGGGAGGAATGGAAAAAAAACCCACTAGAAAAAAAAGAAAGAAAATAAGGAGGGAGAGGAGGAGAATGAGAATGGAGAAAAGAGGAAATAAAATAAGAAATGGGAAAGGAGAGAAGCAGACTAGGATATTAATTAAGAGTAAGAAACTAAAGAGAAAACAGGAAGATGAAAAAAAAAATGAAAGGTAAATAGAAACACGAACAATGAACAAACACGAACAATGAACAATAAATCAGACAAAATATGAGGATAAGGAAGGAAGGATGGGAGGAGAGAAGAGAGATGAGGAAACAGGAAAAGACTGAGACGCCAGAGAGAGAAAATACACCAGAAAAAAAAACAAAGCAAAAAAAGGAGGGAGGGGAGGAGAATGAGAGAGGAAACGAGAAGAGAAGAAACAACGCGAGGGATGATAATACAGGGATAACCTGAGAGAACAAGACTAGAATATTAACTAAGAATAATCAACTGAGGAGACAAAAAAAAAAAACAAGGAAAATGAAAGCTATATAGGAAATGAGGAATATATATGATAATCTGAGCAGAGGGAAAAATAAATAAGTTGAATAAGATGATGAAACTTGAAGAAGGAAAAAAGGAGGAGAATATAAAGAGGAGGAGGAAGAGGAGGAAGAGGAAGGGTGAGTAAGAGAAGTAAGTAGAGATGGGAAAGGAAATGCAGTGTGGGGGGGAGGAGGAGGAGGGACACAAGCAGGAGATATTCAAGCAGGAAGTGGATGTTGAAAGAGAAAAAAGAAATGAATCTCTTGCGGATAGATGAAAATAAAGATAAGATAAAAAAAACACTAAAACACACACAAACAAACACACACACACGGAAACAATCGCATTCATACACTTATTAATACATGATGTTTATTCACGACGTTTTCTTTTTCATGCATTACAAACAAAAAAGCAAGGAAAAATGAAATCTACTGTTATTCACGTCGCAACAACAATAGACGTAATAAATGATAATATAAGCGAATAGCCGTGAAATTTTACTCCCCCCCCCCCCCGCCACCCCCCAGCCACGACCCGCACTCACCACCTACGACGTTGGCCTTCTGCATGTGTGTGTGTGTGTGTGTGTGTGTGTGTGTGTGTGTGTGTGTGTGTGTGTGTTATTTTCTGCCTGTTATCCTCTATTTGTCTTTATCTAGATATCCATCTATCTATCTGTCTATCTATCTATCTATCTATGCAGCTCTATCTATCTTTTATCTGTCTCTCTATATTTTTCTATCTTACCGTCACAATTGTCTATTTATCTTTCTGTCTATCTTACTGTCCGTTTTCTCTCTTTATATCTCTCTCTCTCGTTATCTATATCTATCTATCTATCTACCATCTGTCTGTTCATTTATCTATCTTTTATGAAGCTATCTATTCTATCTATCTATCTATCTATCTGTCTGTTCATTTATCTATCCTTTATGAAGCTATCTATTCTATCTATCTATCTATCTATCTATCTGTCTCTTCATTGATCTATCCTTTAACTACCTATCTATTCTATCTTTCTACCTATCATTTATCATCTGTCTCTATCCATCACTCTTCATCCCTCTCCACCGCCACCCGCGTTACACCACCATGCACAAACAGGAAGAGTAATCATCGCCACCTTGCTGTTGTTGGTTGCGACAGAACACAAACTGAGTCACGGGATCGTCCACGCCTCCGCCTCTACCTGCCTGCGTCACCCCACCCCACCCTACCCCACCCCCATAACACTCCTGAGTCAGCGAGTCACGTATTTAAGAAGTGTTTGTTTTGCCTCTGATTCATAGGGGTTATTATATTTCAGCGTCTTTTGTCTCTGTTTGTTTGTCTGTTTGTTTGCGGGTGTACCTATTTGTGTCTGTGTCTGTCTGTACTGTCTGTCTGTCTGTCTCTCTCTCTCTCTCTCTCTCTCTCTCTCTCTCACACACACACAAAACACAGCTCTCCCCCCCCCCCACACACACACACACACACACATATGATAGTAACCAACCCTCATCCATAACTATTTTTCTCATCCATTACTCATGCACCTCGGCACTTCGCTCTGTTCCTATTAATCTTGGCGTATTTCCTGGTACCTTCCCCTCCCCTCCCCTCCTCCCCCTTTATCCTCCCTCCCCCTCTCTTAAAGAACACACACACACACACACACACACACACACACACACAAACACACACACACACACACACACTCGGAGCAGCGTGACTCCCAGGTACAATTACGGCGCCTTGGAGGTCACCTGCTGCAGCTTGCTCACACCTGCACACACACACACACACACACACACACACACACACACACACACACACCTGGCGCTCCGGAAATGCCGTAATCATTAAGGTGAGTCCCTCTCGACGTGTTGGGACAATCTGGACTTGTAAATGAAAGGTGTGTGTGTGTGTGTGCGTGTGTGTGTGTGTGTGTGTGTGTGTGTGTGTGTGTGTGTGTGTGTGTGTTTATTATTATTATTGTTAGTGTTATAATGTTCTATTTGTTTGTCTGTGTGTATTTTTCTTATGTGCGTGTTTACCTTCCATGCCATCTTGTTGTGCTAAATGTTAACATAAACTCGTGTTAAATACCATTACCGTTTTAAATCAGCTTTAGGCGGGAAAAAATACTCTTGTGTTTCTTTTGTAATTGACTATTTGTTTTATTATGTAACGTTGCGTGTAGCTGTTGTCTCCTAATGTTTTATCTTGACACTTGCTATGAATAATGAATAAAATCATAATGAATAACACACTGGTTTAGTCTAAGGCTCACAAAACAGAGGAAATGAGTGAGAAGGAAATTTCCTTTCAAGATTTATTCCCAAAATGAGTATTTTTAAGCGAGGGCCACAAATCCTGAGATATGACGACAGACTACACTGAAACAATGTGATGAGGAAGCAAATATCTATGAAAAAGAGATAAATGTTGCTTTGTTCGATATTTTCCTTAACTGGTAACACTCCTCCCTTTCTGAGCACTGTGCGCTGTCCTGTTTTCATGCAACATAATTTTGCTTGATGTTCAGCTCATGATAATATGAAGTGTTCTAAGCGTCCAGACACAACACTGATTTCGTTCCTCGTGGAGTGAATCTTGCCAGAAAAGATAGGCAGAACTAAACCCGTTTTCCCAGGCGGCGGCGTGGCTTCTCATGTAGGTAACTGAATGTTCAAAATGCAAAATTATTTTCTTATGCGAGTAAACGTAATTACGTACATTTTTTTACTCAATCGTCTCTTGATAACGATAAGGAGAGAGCTCACTGATTAAATGTAGACATATATACTCCGTCTAGCAGACATTATTTTCTCAGTTATGTTGTCATAAGTTTAATCTATGCCCATTAACTGTCATGAAGGGTAATACTTTAATCTCGTTTAAAATAACAATCCTCCCAGCCTACGTATTAGGCATCTGCCGGGGTATTAATAACATCCCTAGTATTTAATTTGGTCCATATTCAAGGACAGACCACCTAACCTTGATCATATGGCTTGTGTGGTCTTCACTTCTGGTTATTCAACATAACGTCACGCGTGTGTGGGCGCCTGTTGGGGGGGGGGGGGGTCGGCAGGTGTCGCGGGCCTTGCAGCCACGCCACCACACCTTCATGTACGATGAGTGGCGGACAACGACCCTTGTGTTCGCCACAGCGCGGCAGCCACCACTGGCAGGACAAGATGAGGGATCTAGTCAACCTTTCAGCTCTGCATCGAAACTTTCCAGCAAGTGTTTTGGGGACCGTCTCGCACTGTTCGTCTGCCGCAAACAAGCCGGCACGTGCTGGCAGATAAGAGACACATACCAACTGTTATGAATTGGTGAATATCTTACTAAAGACAAAAGATATTCTGAACTTCATGCTTTTTTTTATCTCAAAACACTTGAACTTCTGATCTTAAAAGGAAACCTGTAAGCTGCCATATTAACATGACTGACGTATCAGTGAGGCGTGCACCAAAGATTTTCAATGAGCTGCTTTTTCAGCATCAGATATTTTGCAGGTTCAGTGAGACGTCCCGTTACGGCAGTGTTTGACAAAGTTGTTGTTAGTGAGTATATTTAGCACTTTCGTGGTGTGCATATGTGTAAGGCTGTAACTAATCAACGGACGAAAGCAGTCACCTCATGAGTTTGAAAAACCAAGTTGAACTAGTGCAACAAGCGCCTCATGGCAATATGCCTCATCTAAAATCCTACAAGGAAAAACATACTGTAGTCGTCGTGTCCTGCCTCAGGGAGACACAGGTAGAGCGCGGCGCCCCAGCCACAGCGATGCGTCGTGTCGCCAGGATGGAGCAAAGGAAGGGGCAGAAAGGAGATGAGTTGCTAAAGGAAAAGGTCTGGCGAGGGAAGAGTTCCTGGCCGCTTCTCTTGGCCTGACACAAGAAGCAACCTTGGAGGAATATCCCAGCGGCGGCTTAGGCCGACCATCGATAAACATGAGAATCTTATCAGCTATCCAGCCCATACACAGCCTGTCCCTGCCAAGCCCTCTGGACTCCCCGCTACAGGACAAGTCCCGGGGATCTCACATTTCCTTGCAACCAGTCACTGCACCCTTTGAAACATGTCCGGGAGGGGTGCGTGCAGCGTTCAGCACCACTTTAGGTAAGATACGGCGATGGGTCCGTACTGTTGACATTTATGAGTGTTGAAAATCGTAGCACAGGGAACATTCCGTCAATACTGCCCAAGGCCTTTGCTTAGAGATAAGTTACATGCACTACAAAGCAATGAAGAGACACAAATAGATATAAATAGATAATATTTACAGGATTTTAACTTTATATTCAGGAAAATAAAAGGAAAGAAAAGAATTTTTGGGTGCCGCCTTGTATACGGACGTTTGCGTGGCTGGCTGCCTGGTCATAGGACCCTCCACCGAGAGGCAGCTGACGCTCCAAAATGTTCATCGTTGACTCAGAGACTGATTGATAAATTAATTCTGGGCTCACAGCTTAGAAGAGATGACTTGCATGGCGCAATGGCCCAGTGGATATGAAGCAAAATACTTGAAAGATTAATTACCAGCAAAAACATCCGTGGCTAAAGATCACATGCCCATGCCACCCACATGGATTCTCATAAGATCTAACACATCACCAACTGTAAAAAAACAAGAAATATTTCACGAGTTTTTCCATAAGAGAAACTGTTAGTCAGCCGCTAACTGTACCGCCGCGTCAGAATCCTCAATAAGAAGCCATGAATATCCTAAGCCGTGTAATCCTGCTCATCACTGCGCAGGAGATTATCAACAGCCGATATTTACAGTTACAGGCTACGGGTGAGGAGTGACCGTCGACGCCAGGGCAGCGGGAACAACAGAGCGGCAGGTGGACGACGCATAAAAGACAGGCCTCGCTAGTAAGTCTCTTAAAGTCGGATTTTTTACGGGCGCCACTACACGTTAGGAGGGAAAGGAGAAGGAAGAGGAGGAGGAGGGCAGCGTCCCATTACTTCGCGCTGCCTCACGTCTCGGCGGCAGGTTATGGGAAGATCACTGGCGGAGAGGAAGGCGAGCTCAGTGCCTGCATCTGATTTTAGGCTCTTTTACCTGTGTTCACTTAAGTTCTGATTACCTTTGATAACAGTGGAGAGAGAGAGAGAGAGAGAGAGAGAGAGAGAGAGAGAGAGAGAGAGAGAGAGAGAGAGAGAGAGAGAGAGAGAGAGAGAGAGAGATCGACGGACCAACAAACAGACAAACGACAGCAGAGACAGACACACAGATAAACAGAGAAACAAGCAGATGGGTAAACAAAGACAGAGAGTGAAGGAGAAAAATCGTGTGTGTGAGTGTGTGTGTGTGTGTGTGTACTCATGCATATACTCGCTCTCCTCAGGCCTTCATTACGTGCTCCTGGAGGTGAATTCTTGGCGTAACGAGCTCAACACAATTTTCCGGCCTCGGGAGCGAATGACACAGCCAGGCCGGGGCATCGATACTGTGGCTAACACGACGCGAGTGTCAGGAGATTGCCGTGCTGAGCGAAAATAATTACTGCTGCTCTCTCTCTCTCTCTCTCTCTCTCTCTCTCTCTCTCTCTCTCTCTCTCTCTCTCTGTACATATTTTTTTTTCTGTGTTACTGTATGACTGTCTATCTGTGTTTTTTTTTTCTCTGTTTCTGTTGTTTTTTGTTTTTCTTTCTTTATTTTCTTTTTTTTTTCTTTTCATTTTTCCTTCATTTTTTCTTTTCTTTTCTTCTTTTCCATCATCATGTACTTCTTCTTCTTTTTCTTTTTCTCTTTCTTTTTCTTCTTCTTTTCTTCTTCTCAATCCTTCTTTTTGTTTCTTCTTCTTCTTCTTCTTCTTCGTAGTCATCGTCGTCGTCGTCGTCTTCTTTTGCTTCCTCTTTTGCTTTTTTTTCTTATTCTGCTTCTTCTACTTCTCATTATTATCGTCATCACCATCATCACTTCAACTATCACATCCACCATTAATCATCACCTCCATCATAAAACCACTAATACTATCACCACCAATGTCATTATTATTATAGATACCTTTTTTTTCTCTCTATCCTTCATCTCAGTTCAGGAGGCAAGGTAGGCAGGCAGGGAGGCAAGATAGGAGGAGCAGGTGTGACCCAAATGACTCCTTCGGACACCATTAGCTCAGGAGTGGACCAGCGGGGCAGCGGCAGCAGTGAGGCGAGTGATCGGGAGGACAATCTCGAGCACGGTGGCGATAATCCCTTGATGCTTAATAAGAGGCGAGTCTGACTAGCTTCGGGGGGTGTCGAAGGAGGGCGGCGGGAATGTGGGAACGAGAGGTGTTGCTGATGGCGGTGGTGGTGGTGGTGGCGTGGTGGTGGTGATGCAAAAGGTGAGGAGAGGTAGATGAGACTGTAACTTGGTAGAGAGCGTAAGGGAAGGACTTGTAACGGTATGTTGTGTGTGGAGTGTGTTTGGTGTGTCCATGTTTTAGGTAGAATTGGACGCATGAATGAAATGAAATAAAGAAGGTTGATTAGAGGAGAGGGTTGATGTTTGAGAGAGAGAGAGAGAGAGAGAGAGAGAGAGAGAGAGAGAGAGAGAGAGAGAGAGAGAGAGAGAGAGAGAGAGAGAGAGAGAGTAATGGTATTAAGACAACCCAGAAAGCATTAAAAGGTGGAATGAACTGATGGATGAGTAGAGGTATACTTAAACACATGCACGCACAAATTCACACACAAAGGGACAAACAAATAAACAGATATACGGCAGAACTCGAAATAGCAACATTTTGTGCGTGTGTGTGTGTGCGTGCGGGCGGGTGTGTGTCTGGGCGCCGCAAATTCATTCAAACATAATTCCGCCAACCATTTCTCAAAACCAGGAGGCCATTAGAACGACCTGCCCGTGACGCCCTTACCGCAGCAGGTGCAGGCGGGGCGGGGGAGGCTCCTCTTTTAATGTCAATCCACCATTCCCTTCGAGAAAGCGTTGCAGGAATGGGCGTGAGAGTGGGCCAGGAAGTGGAGAGCGGAAGAACTCAACCTAACCAGCGGGCGGACAAGCAATCGACTTTTCTTTGTCTAACCTTTGCGAGTGAGAGTTGTGAAGAAAACATAAGCAATCTAAGCGAAAGAAATCTGAGCCGTTCTAAATATGCAGCTGAGAGATAGACAGACAGATAGATAGATAGATAGATAGAGAGAGAGAGAAAGGGAATGAATTATACCCATTTTAAACAGTTGGGTGGTCACTGGCGAGGAGAGGCATTAGTATCTGCTGCCTGCCCACTCCGTATCTCCGTCTCTTTTGCCTTAATTAAAGGAGACAAAGGGCCGATGAAACATTGAGGCTCATTAAGAGGAGATAAAGAGGCTCCCCTACCTAGGTCTCTCACTCTTTCCCACAGTCTCAGTCTCAGTCTCTCTCTCTCTCTCTCTCTCTCTCTGACTATTGGTTTGTCTGTCTGCTTATCTGTTTGCCTTTTCATATGTCTAACTATTCAACTATCCGTCTGTCTGTCTGTTTATCTGCCTGTGTCTGCCCACCGTCTGTCTGTCCGTCTGTCTGTCTCTCGCGTCCTCTCTGGCTAGACATCACAGTGACCATCCAGGTATATAATTAACTACCACTCCTGACAGCTTTACGAATGTATTAAGGACAGGAAAATCATAAAAATACACTCGGGCGTGGAGGTGTCTTTCTTTGTATTGCTTTGTATCAGTGATTATAATGATTTAGTTCGTGGCGTCTTTTATCTTAACTCGCATCTTTTATAAGCAGACTCTAGTTTTATATTTTTTTTTCAGACTTCATTATTTTCGAGAGCCAACATTTTCGTTTCTCAGAGTTCTTCACATCGAAGTTCTTAATTTTTTTTATTTATCCTTGTTGATTTACACTTGTTCATTTGATTTATAATATTTCTCTTTCAGTATTTTTACCTCCTTGTCTATCTCTTTTGTTCTATATATTTTTTTTCATTTCCTCTTCTTTTTCTTCTTCTTCTCTCCTCTTTCGTCTTTTTCTTCTTCTTCTTCTTCTTCTCTTCTCCTTCCTTTTCTTTTTTCTCTTATTCTTTTCATTTTTTCTTTCGTTTTACTGTTTTGTCTTTTCTTTCTCCTTTCTTCTACCTCATCTTCTTATTCCTCCTCCATCTCCTCTTCCTCCTCCACCACAACACGCGTGGAGTATTACGTAAACCTATCCTTGGGGGAGCTTTATAGGCCATCAAGGCGGCAGACAATGAGCTCTTAGGATAACATCGGCCCGGGTTAGGGGTAAAAATCTGCTCCGGCCCAGCACTCCGTCAGGCAGGTCCTCCTCTACCTTCCCTCTCCCTCACTCGTCCTGCCTCACACACGCTGGCTTTAGTAGTGTTCTCTCTCTCTCCCTCTCTCTCTCCCTCTCTTCTCTCTCACTCGCTCCTCACCTCTCCGCCCGTGATGAAAATATCCTCCAGTGCACACCCGGTAACTGAGAGGCTCACTTAAGGCCTTTGGATGCACGGTTTCTTGATTTTATTGTTGCCCGAGATTTATGCTTCTGGCCGGTTGTTATCTCTAGCGGGCAGTGAGTGGGCGCATGAGTCACAGCCGCTTCACTAACGCGCCGGCCTCCTTCCCTCACCGTTCCCTCACCTTTTACCTCACAGTTACTGGCGGTTAATTAGGACATAAGTAACTATCTCACCTTTACCGATACGGCCTCATGACTTTTGCACATTTCTTTACGGCATATATAAGAATGAATGAATGGGATAATTTTTCGCTGTAGAAGTCTATCATCTGTGGCTAGCAATGTTGTGTGCAAAATTTGTGTTTCCCCGAGTTTGTCTTGTTGAGTATCAACGTAAAAGAGTTCTATATAATAAATAACTAAATGTACAAATGTCTCTCGTTATCAAACCGAGCCATGAAGCCCACTAGGCGCCCTGTACCACCATGGCCCAGCACACACACACACACACACACACACACACACACACACACACACACACACACACACACACACACACACACACACACACACACACACACACACATTTCAGCCTGTAGTCTCACGTTTATACCGGCCGAGTGTCACTCTTAAGACGGTTAAGAGTCGGTGGCTCAAAGCAAATGGCGGGTTGTGGCAGTGGCAGCGTGTGTCACTTAGCCGCGGAGGAGAATAATCCAGCGCTTCCTTCTGTGGTACCGAAGAGGCGGGCGATGTGTGCGTCGGACATGAAGGCATCTTACTACCTCCTGCGCGGCTCCTCTCAGCGTTGCGGGTGACAAAGAGCGGCCCAGCGGGGGTCATCACTCTGCTGGGGCCGCACAAAATAGCAGTACTACACTTCCATTAGAGAAGCAACATACTTCCTCAGTCCCGGGCAATGCTTAATGCAATTTATACTGTTGAACTTGATTAATATTTCAGCGATTAGGGTGACAACAACTTTGATATATTGCACATAATCATTATATATAATCTAGCATTACGTAGGCCACGCATTCACCACACAAATTTTCAAATGCAAAAGCCACAAATTATTAGTTATGTTGCCTCTCGAAGGTTTACTCTAAAATCTATATTTATGTTTGGCAAGATTTTTCTTTTTTTTCTTTTTTTTCTGTTCTCAAAAGTTTCCTGGGATGCGTTCCCGTCTTAAGCCCCACATAACGACGGTCCCGCCGCCGTGAGCCCGCATGTACACTCATTTACTGGAAGCAGTCAAGGGCAAAGCCACATGAATGTTGTCACCCCGGGAAAAGAAAACAATAGTGTCTAGATCAGAATGACCTTTGCATAGAGATGGTTATTACTGCGGCTCAGCGAAGCCAGAAACTACAACCCTGTTTGTGCGTCCCGGCTAGCTAATGGTCTGTCCTCTGGCTCCCGATATCGCATAAACTGTGGCTGCATGTCATTAGCAATGCAGATGAGTGCCGCGAGGAGCGAGAATATGCCAAGCCGCCGAGGCCCAGCGGCACTCAGGGAGAAGCGCGGAGCTAACTCAGGAGCAGCGGGGAAGGAAGGGAAGCTCTTATTACGGACAAGCTTGGCAGAGTAAAAGGCTGAGGAGCAGAGTGGAAATTAGTAAAGGTGATGACGGAGTGAGGCCATTCCCTTCCCTGTTCCCCGCCACTGTCATCATCATCATTTCCACCTTCAACACTCATATAATTTATAAACGTGTTCTTATGACATTAATATCTTCACGGCTTCAGAGCATATCAGATTACTCTCTCTCTCTCTCTCTCTCTCTCTCTCTCTCTCTCTCTCTCTCTCTCTCTCTCTCTCTCTCTCTCTCTCTCTCTTTTTCTTTGTTTTTTCTTTGTCTTTTTAGTCTTTGTCTTTTTCTTCTTCTTTGTCTTCTTTGTCTTCGTCTTTTTCTTCTTCTTCTTCTTCGTCTTCTGTTTCTTCTTCTTTATCGTCTTCGTCTACCTCTTCGTCTTCTCCTTTTTCTACCTCTCCTTCTTTGTCTTTGTCTGCTTTGTCTTCGTCTTTTTCTTCATCTTTGTCTTCGTTTCTTCTTTTTCTTCGTCTTCTGTTTCTTCTTCTTTATCGTCTTCGTCTATGTCTTCGCCTTCTCCTACTCCTTCTTCCTCCTCCTCCTAATGCGTTTCTCCGGATCTGCATTTTAATATCACCGCGTCTCTTCTGCGCCTCCTTCCAGCATTCCTCTTCGTAAACAGGTTAACAAGCCACGGCTGCTGGCGGCGAGCGAGGCGGCCAAATAATTAGTCTGCTCCGAGGGGCGTCAGTGCTTGCTGGGGTCGCCCTCATAACGGTGATTGAGGTGTGGTGTTAGCGGGTCAGAGGCAGGTAAACACACCTTGAGAGAGAGAGAGAGAGAGAGAGAGAGAGAGAGAGAGAGAGAGAGAGAGAGAGAGAGAGAGAGAGAGAGAGAGAGAGAGAGAGAGAGAGAGAGAGAGAGAGAGAGAGAGAGAGAGAGAGAGAGAGTGTATATATATTTCTAGATTTAACATTTTTTTTTCTTAGCCAAATCCGCGTCTCATACACGTATTTACACACCACTTTATCTTTTATCTCTTATCTGTCCCATCTTTCCCTCTATCTTGATTCGTTGTCTACCGCTTCTTCTTGGCCTCTCCCTCCATTCCTTCCTTCCCTTCCATCCTCTTCTCCTTCCGTCTCTTCCAATCTGTCCTTTCCTCTTCCTCTTCCTTTTCCTTCATTCATCTCTCTTCATTCCGTCCTTTTCTCGAACGCAGTCATTCCTGATCTTTCCTTCCTCTTCTTTTCCATTTGTCTTTTCCTCTGCTCCTCTCCCGTCATTTCTTCTCCAACTTCCCTCTTTCTTAATATTTCCTCCTTAGCCATTCCTCCTTTCGCACCATTCCTTCGTCCTTCCCTTCCTTCCTTCCCTTCTTTTCTGTCCCCCCTTCCTCTCTTCTGCTCTTCCTCCGTCCTTTCCTCTCTTCATTAACTCCGTCACTTTCTAATCCTTCTTCCTTTCGTCCTTCTCTCTGCTCTTCCTCCGTCTCTTCCTCTCTTCCCTTTCCCTCCCTCCTACCATTCCTCTGTGCTTCGCTCCCTCCCATCACCGCCAGGACCACCCAGCCGGCGCTTCATAATTAGCCAGGCAGAGTTAGCCGCTCGACGAGTCTCTCTCGCGGAGGCTACTATGAATGTGTCATTAACGCCTCATTTATCCGCGCGGGAGAGGAACAGGTGACGGCAGGCTGTGAGGTGGAGTCTCCGTCACGAGGGAAATATTTACCTTGCTCTTGTGTCTTTAATCATTCGGTATTATCATGAAGGACGGATTAAGGAGAGTTAGGTTCGTAGTTGTGGGTGGGGGGTGAAGGAGGAAGGTTCATGCGTGGGTGTGGGTGTGGGTGGGTGTAGGTGAGTGTATACGCCGCTGTTGAAGCTCAAGATCATTTCAAAACATGAGAAGTCTAATAGTTTGCTTGATTAAGGTTGCAGAAGGAAATTTAACATATCTGAGCGACTGATAAAAAAATAATGGATGGTGATGGAAGTGTGGAGAAGAGTTGACGTGTGTGTGTGTGTGTGTGTGTGTGTGTGTGTGTGTGTGTGTGTGTGTGTGTGTGTGTGTGTGTGTGTGTGTGTGTGTGTGTGTGTGTGTGTGTGTGTGTGTGTGTGTGTGTGTGTGTGTGTGTGTGTGTGTGTGTGTGTGTGTGTGTCATTTTTTTGGGTGTATATATGAGCCTAAGCCCCTCCCTTCACACCAGTAGTCCGCGGATACGATCTCTCCGCCCAAGCGTTGAGGGGCTGATAAAGGTCGTCGTCCATGACAGATACATCAGTCTAGATAGCGTTCGTAGGCTTAGTCCGCGCGGAGCTTACCATAAACCTTCTCGGCCATATTTCTGTCTTTTTTACTTCACTATGGCCTCACACCGCAAGGGGAGAGGACCACTTAATAATCAGTTCATCGAGTATTCACCAGGCAGCCGCAGACCCGCCACGCCCCTCCCACCGGCACATTCAGCCCCCACGTATAGGCCGTCTTGCAAGGGCTTAAGGAGAATAGGGTGATCCACAAAGCCCTTCCTTACCTCGGTGGGGGCAGCGGATTTGTACAAGCTTAGGGCGTCGCAATGGAAGATAGAAGCCCTCAATTTGTTTTTCCTCTCGGGTGAAAAGAGAGTAAGGCGATCACACAGTAAGGGGCGGAGAGAGCGAGGCGAGGCGAGGCGACAGAGGGAGTGATCGAGAGTCGGGACCCCGGAGTCTCCTAGTAAGTGAGACGAGACACGACTTATGCATCTGTCCTACTTTCTCTTCGCCGTCGTTCCCTGCGGTGGGTTGGTGAGGACTTGTCATGTAGGAGCAAATAAACTCGAGAAGAGGTGAACGCGCTTGTGTCCCGCCTCCCGTCTTCTTGTAGTCGTGTCCGTGTCGCCTCGCATTAGTATGACGGACCGCGCCTCCATCGTCGCTCACTTCCTCCCTGTCGTGTTTCGAGCGGGGAACACGCTGCTTGAGGCGCGTCGAGGCCTCACCGGTGATTGGACTCAAATTTATTCACAACGTCTCCTCGATCATAATTTGGTCTCGAGAATTAACCTAGACAGACATGATTAGAAAGGGTTCGTTTCAGGGAGGTGTCTTTCTGAGAGTGTGTGTGTGTGTGTGTGTGTGTGTGTGTGTGTGTGTGTGTGTGTGTGTGTGTGTGTGTGTGTGTGTGTGTGTGCGAACGACAGACAGACAGATTGACACAAAGAGACAGACAGACAGACACAGACACATGTATTAAGACAAGTAAATAAATATGCAAAAAGTGCTAAAACGGAGATAGAATTTTATAACTACATGAAGGTGCATAAACATAAACATTTTTGGAAATAAACTACAATAAAAAGACTAGACACGAAAAGCTTAATTTATACATGAGACTGACACACACACACACACACACACACACACACACGGACCTCCTCCCCTCGACACACACGTACACCCCCCCCCCACACACACACATACACCCCTCCCACACACTCATGCATCCCGTCCCCACACGCACACACCCTATAAGCTATTCACTAGGCCATAAGAAGAAGACCTAGGAAGAGTAACCACCCCTGCATTTTCACACCTCTCTTTTACACTTCTCCTCCGCCCCGTCAGCCTCCTCCCCTGTCCTCCCCTCACTACAGCGGCGCCTCCCGGCCTCCCCCTTTCTACAGCGGCGCCTCCCGACCTCCCCCTTTCTACAGCGTCCTCCCCCGTCCTCTCCTCACCACAGCGGCGCCTCCCGACCTCCCCCCCTCTACAGTGGCGCCTCCTACAGCATGATGGCACAATAAAGGTAGCTTCCCCTCTAATGCAAGGATCTTAGCACACAATGAGCTCCCTTTTGTGCTGCGGCGAGGGGGTCAAAGATCTCTGTCCGAGTGTCTGTCTGTCTGTCTGTCTGTTTGTCGTTTTTTTCTGTTTCTCTCTCTCTCTCGCTTGTTCGCTCGCTCGCTCTCACTGGTTGACTTTTTATATAAGTTCGAAAAAAGAAGAATGAGACAGACAGACAGCGAGAGAGAAAAAGTCGCAGTATAATCAAATAACTACTAATAGCTTTACTTATTATCCATTCCTTCAGTCCTCAAAAAAACAAAAAAAAAAAGCGCTGATGACATAGGAAAGCTGGTCTTGTTTGTTGATGAGATGTTGATAAGATGTTGGTCAGAGATTGATAAGATTTGTGTGGTGATCAGATGTGTGTTGTAATAAGGGTTGTGTTGTTCCCGTCTTGCAGAAAAGAGTAAGCGAGTCGATGTAACTGGAAATCTGTTGTGTGCTTGGCTTCTGACTCTACTTATAACTTTCAGAACAGTTGCCGTTACTCCTCCTGAATGAGAAATGCTACTCATAACCAACGTTGCCAGATTGTCGTACTCAGCCGCCGATATTTCCCGACTTCCTACCCCAAAACTGTCTTCTGGGCGCCAATAACGAAACTCATTTATAGTTATCGCTAAAAGAGTTAGATCCTGATGTTTCTTGGCAATAGTTAGGCGTCAGAAACCGGTAAATACTGTGCTCTGAGTACGATAATCTGGCAACGGAGCTCATAACCCTTCTCTTACACCGTGACCCTTCTAACTGATTATAAATACCTTCAGATTTTATTTTCTCCCGCGCAACCTTTTATTTTGCTCTCGGGTGATAAAACTCTACAGTCTACATCATTATCATTAACTTGGTATACTCATTATAGACCATGGCATATTTTGTTTATTTTACCCTTTTTATTAGATTGGTCTGTTTCATTTCTAAGATAATGCCACTGATCAAATCTTTAGGGCATATGTACAAGCCTTTTACGGCATTCTTCCTCTGTATAATTTCCTCAGTCTATTATGAGCATCTACTTAACTTCATTCATATATCTGTTATCTGGCCCTCGTCTTTGTTTAACTGGCAGCCTAGCATGACCTTCCTCCTTAAGCTTTCAATGTACCAAAACTGTGTACTTGTAATGCTTTCTTCATCGTAAAGTATTTTAGCATTTACTCCTCTTCCGTGGTCACTCTACTCAACTCTGCTATCTCCCTCTGTATTTATTCATCTAGTTCCTGATAAACAGAAGTTTTAGTTTCATAGCTCACACAAACAATGATCTATACTATTTGTTTCGCTAACCTCCTGACCAGAATACTGCGTCTCCTCTCTTGGCTTGATGTCCTTTCATGGCAACCAGTTTTCTTACTCACTCTGACCAGACACCAAACCTTCTGTGCCCCAACGGATGTATAATGCACCTTGAAATCTTGTTGCAGCAGTATGCAGGTTACCAAATGGGCGATGCAGCTATTTGTGTGTGTGTGTGTGTGTGTGTGTGTGTGTGTGTGTGTGTGTGTGTGTGTGTGTGTGTGTGTTGTTCTAATGAGACTATTCCTGATAAACAGTGTCTCACAAATTCCCACGCAAGCTCCTCACTCTTTCCTCCTCCTCCTCCTTTTCTTTTTTCTTTCTCTTCCTCTTCCTTCTCCTCCTTGTTTTCGTCATCTTGGAATTCTTTCTTTCTCATATTTTTTTTCTTTTTTTTCCTCTCTTTTAACTTCCTTTTGCATTTATCTTACTCTTTCCTCCTCCTCCTCCTCTTTTTTTTTTTCTTTCTCTTCCTCTTCCTTCTCTTCCTTGTTTTCGTCATCTCGGATTTCTTTCTTTCTCATATTTTTCTTTCTTTTTTTCCTCGCTTTTAACTTCCTTTTGCATTTATCTTACTCTTTCCTCCTCCTCCTCCTCCTTTTCAATTTTCTTTCTCCTCCTCCTCTTTCATTTTGTCATCTTGGAATTCTTTCTTACATGGATTCTTCCTCTCCTTTCTTATATCATTCAACTTCCTCCTGCAGTCAGTAATATTTTCCCGTTCACGTCGTGGTCTCATCCTTTTTTGCTCTCGTCTTCCTGCCTCTCCTCATTTCTCTCTCCTTTCCTTCACTCTTTACGACTTATGCCCGCGTCTGCTATATCGCTTACCCTAATATCCTTACCTCTTTTACATGATTTATTCGCTCACTTCCTCTCCTTCTACTCTGCACACAGCCCCTTCGCTCTCTCTGCCTTTCCTGTCCTCCGAGCTCGCGGCCACAACCTTCCTCTTCTTCGCCTCTCCACTCCGTCCGGCCCCGTCCCTTCCCTTCCTTGCCCGCCTGCCATCCACTCACCTCGGCCTCGGATCTCCTCTATGTTACCCCGAATTTTCGCTTTTTGCTCAGTTTCCTTAATATCAGGTATGCGATCACGTGCCACCAGGGTATTATTTACAACGGGTCGTAATCACAGGGGCGAGGAGACGGTCATTTTTCTGGTCGATGAAGCGCGCTCACTCCCCCGAGGTGTACATATTCATAAATAAGAAAACCTGCCTCGTAATGATGTCGAATGGATGTATTAGGGGAGAGTATGGGTCTCTGATGGGGTAGTCTCGCCCATTCGGTATTTAGGAGAGAACGGGGAAAAAGAAAAAAGTGGGTGTGGGCATGATAAAGAAGAGAGAGAGAGAGAGAGAGAGAGAGAGAGAGAGAGAGAGAGAGAGAGAGAGAGAGAGAGAGAGAGAGAGAGAGAGAGAGAGAGAGAGAGAGAGAGAGAGAGAGAGAGAGAGAGAGAGAGAGAGAGAGAGAGAGATAAGCAACAAATCCTTGAAATGTTATGTATCATGGAGTCTTATAGCACCGTCGCCAAGCCTGAAAAGAATGTTTATATATTTTTCAGGGGATTTATGACGCCGGCCGCTGTGCATCGTAAATCCCCAGCGCGGAGGAGCAAAATTAATGTCTTACTTAGGATGAGTTTTCGTCAACGCGGCTCATGATTTAACGCGACGCCAGGGACACGATGTATTATAATGTTTGCCGGGGCAGTGAGGGCTCATGTTACCCGGCTAAACACGATAATAATGATGATGATGAGGGGTGGTAGGGGTGGTGAGGGGGAGAGGAATTGTCGTGGAGAGAGTGTGGTGTTGGTGGAGGCGGGGGTGCGGAGGTGGTGGTGGTGGTGGTGGAAGAGGTAAAGGTTATGGATAAGATAGGAGGGAGGGAGCGAGGGGAGGTGATGGTGATGGAAAGGATGGTGGTAGTGGAGGTAGCGTTGTTGTTGCTGTTGTTGTTTTTCTTGTTGTTGTTGGTGGTGGTGGTTATGGTAAAATGATGAGGATGCTTTGGGATGAGGAAAAGGAGGAACAAGAAAATAAACAACAACAACATCACCACTACCACTAACGTCACAAACACCGACATCACCTCCACCACCACTGAGAGCAACAACAACCATTTCACCCACGATATCCATCCACATACAGAGACAGAAGATCTTCGGCACCAGCAAACACCAGGTGGAGGAACGAAAGGCAGGGATGACAAAGCTAACACATATCTACAGGAGGCAGGTAGTGAGGTACAGATAGGTAACAACATCTCAGTACACAGGTGGATGGCTCGCTGGCAGGTATGGAATAAGAACCTGGAGATGATGAAGAGTATCTAAATGAACTAACTAACTAACTAACTAACTGACTGACTGACTGACTGACTGACTGACTGATTGATTGGCTGACTGACTGACTGACTGACTGACTAACTACTAACTAATTAATTAACTAACCAACTAACTAAACTAAATTTCTACAGTCCAAGACGCATAACCTTCCTACATTGATTGCATTGAAAACATAGGGACTCCATTTTACATCAACAAAGCCAAGGCCCTTGAGTGTGTAAATACAGATACAACCTACAAAGAGAAAATTAAACAGAGAACGAGAGAAACTTCCGACCAACGGATGACTGGAATTACGGAGGGAACGAGAGAGGAAGGAGGGAGCGAGGGAGAAACAAATAGAGGAAAAAATTAAGGAAAAATACTTAATTTCCTCTGACACAGAAAACACACACAAAGAAACAAAAAAAAAACACCACACACACATTCGCAAACGCCATCAAAACACCAACACATAAACAGCTTTTTTTTTCCGACTAACAGAAAATTAAAAATGCTGCCGAACACACACACACACACACACACACACACACACACACACACACACACACTGAGAAATGAAGATGGAGAAAATAATTAGCGTTTTTTTCTTGTACCCGAGGCGAAAGAATGTGCTTGATGGCTACTGTTGTTGCTTGCAGACAGACGGAAATTAAATACTGGACAGAAAAGTGAAAGTTTGGATGATTAAATGAAAGACTTTGTCAAATAAACATTCAATTTCTCTTCACCAGCGTTTACCTCGACCGTGAGAGAGAGAGAGAGAGAGAGAGAGAGAGAGAGAGAGAGAGAGAGAGAGAGAGAGAGAGAGAGAGAGAGAGAGAGAGAGAGAGAGAGAGAGAGAGAGAGAGAGAGAGAGAGAGAGAGAGAGAGAGAGAGAGAGAGAGAGAGAGAGAGAGAGAGAGAGAGAGAGAGAGAGAGAGAGAGAGAGAGAGAGAGAGAGAGAGAGAGAATTGGAGGAGGAGGGTAATATTGCTCCCCCCCTCTCTCTCTCTCCCTTTCTCTCTCCTCTCTTCCTCCAGCAATCATTCAAGTGTGAAGGAAGGTCCGGTTCCTCTCCTCCTCCTCCCATCAATCCTCCTCCTCCTCCTCCTCCTCCTATCTTTCCTCTTCCTTCTCTTATCCCCCTCCTCCTCCTCCTCCTCCTCCTCATATCCCCCTCCTCCTCCTATCCCTCCTCCTTCTCCTCCTCTTCTTTCTATCTCTCCTCACCCTCCTTTTTCCCCTCCTTCCCTTTCTCTTCCTCCACCTCCTCCTTACTCCCCCCCCCCCTCCGTCTCTTACCTTTGAGCCCAGGTTCTGCTGCGTCTGTTTTCACGGCTCCATCACGGCCTCTGAAAAGGAGGGAAGTTTGCGCATCAATACAAGCCATTATCTCAGGCTCTTCCGTATCACACCTATCGCCTCTCCTTGCACGCCGCTTTCGTCCGTGGCTGATGCGTGTTCATGTTAAAGCCTCTAATCAACCTCTTCCATTGTTTATGCATTGTGTGGTATCATGTTTAAAGGTCCTGTAGGTCTCTTTTGTCTTACTAGCATCCTTTAATGTTTTTTTTTATAGGTCGATGAGTGTTAAGATAGTTGATGTTGTTGTGAGTTGTTGTAAAAGTGAGTTGCTGAGTCCATGAAACGTGAGCACATAGCTACGTTAATGCCATACTAAATCCACTCCCTAAATCTCCTCCCGAAATTGACCTCTCTTTCGGCCACTTCTTTTGATTTTTTTTTTTTTTTAGGAGCAGCGAGTAGCGGGCTTTTTTTTTATTATAGTTTCCTTTTTTTTATGCCCTTGAGCTGTCTCCTTTGTTGTAAAAAAAAAAAAAAATACAGATCATGAGAATTTCGGGCGGAGAGTATCAAGACACCTCTCCACCCGAAATTGACCTCTCTTTTGGCCTCTCGTTATGTTTCCTATTGTTCGTGCAGCGTCTTTCAGGCCACTATATTTCATGTTTTTGTTTCTTGTCCTTGGGCTGCCTCCCTTGCTGTAAAAAAAAGACCGTAGCTATGGGATGAATAAAGGGGATGTGTCAATGGGAATATAAAACTAAAGTCTAGTCGTATGATTCCTTGGAAGTAACAGTTCAATATGTTGTTTTCAATATGTAGTAATGCAATATATTCGACATTCAAGCCCGAGATTAGGATGCACGTTTAACAAGACATAGATACCGGGAAAGCCTGAAAATGAGGTGTAATAGAAAGAAGCACCACAACGACATCTATGCCTAAGAAATTATTTGCTGATTTTCGACCATGTGTCAGAAATATACGTTCATTTGACATGCCGGCCTCCCTCAAGTGACCATGAACCCGACTACATATATTTTTTTCACGTGGCGAAATGCAGCTTCATGTACACTCTTCTTACGTAAAATAAATGTGACTCCTTTCTCAGTGCATAGAATAAGAAATACTAAAAAAAAAACTGTATCGGCAGACATATTCATTAACCTCTATATAAGGTGCCGCCCGTTCCTTACTTATGAGGGTCATCGCAGCGAGGAAAAAAAAAGTTCGAATTCGCGTCTTGCATTCAACATTTTTCTTCCATATTCATCGTCACGGGTCCTTGAGGCTCTCGTGCATCAAGTAGTGCAGCTCATGGTTAAGTCAGCGCCAGCCTTGCCGTATACGTGCTTGCTTTCCTCCTTTCCTTTTCTTTTTCTTTTCTTTCAATCTTTCTGCCGTTCGTTACTTTTTTTACAGCAGAGAAGTCAGCTCAAGGGCATAAAAAATAGGAAACAAATGTGAAAAAAAAAGCCCGCTACTCACTGCTCCTAAATAGAGTTAGAGGAGTGAAGGAAGGATTGGTCGGTTTCGGGAGGAGAGGTGTCCTGATGCCTTTCCTTACTAAGTTTATCTACCATTATTTTTTTATTTTTTTTAATCTTTTTTCTTTTTTTCCTTCATTCTTTCATTCTTTCTTTCTTTTTTCATTTTTCTTTCAGTATTTCTTCCGTTTTTTCTTCCTTGATTTCTATTCATTTTTATGTTAATTGCTTTTTTTCTGCCCGTTTCATACGCTCTCTCTCTCTCTCTCTCTCTCTCTCTCTCTCTCTCTCTCTCTCTCTCTCTCTCTCTCTCTTCGTCTTTTTCTTCTTCTTCTCCTCTTCACGTCCTCACCAAAAATGCGCAAGACATATTTTTCACTCTTCATTTGTCTATTATTGATGTCTTAATTAATAACAACCCACTTCTAGCTCTTTTTATCCATCCACCACATCATTCCACTTGCTAAGCTTCACTCAACTCACGTGATCGCCAGCAGCAGCAAGCAACAGCCTCACAACTTTCCACCCAAACACACACACACACACACACACACACACACACACACACACACACACACACACACACACCCTTCGCACCTTCCTCGCGGCCTAGATATTATTAGTCTTGCATTGTTTTCCCCCAATCGAGTGCTTGTCTATTTGAGTCTGCCGTTCTGCCCCGCGAGTAGGGAGTTCCGAAGCCTTGGTCATGTGGGTCACGCTGGCGGTGGGGCGGCCTCGGGTGGGTGTTGGTGCTGCTGGCGGCTGACTTGACGCAGAGAGGGGAAAAAGAAGCCATCATTATTGCGGAAAAATAAATAACGATGTGAAAATCAAGAGCGAGAAGATGGATGCATGACGCGAGAATGATAATCACTTTCCAGTAAAATTTCGATTGGTGAAAACATAAACAGAGAGAATGGAGAAATCGTGTATGATAATGACCAACTTAATTAGGAGAGGTAGATAAAAAGGTAAAGAAAAGACGTTGGAAATGGTTAAAATATAATAACATAAAAAAAACAGGAAATACTCAGAGACAAAGAATGGAAGGGAATGAGAACTAATCCGGGAGTCAGTGATGAGAAAGCCTGATCAGGTAAATTTACACAACGCAAACAATACAAAAAAGAACACAGGGAGAGGTTGAACATTAGAGGGAAACGTTTAATAGAAAAGAGAAGCGTGAATCAGAGAGAAAACATGGATCAAGAAGAGAACACAGGGAGAGGTTGAACATTAGAGGGAAGCGAATAAAAGAAAAGAGAAGCGTAAATTAGACAGAAAACACGGATCAAGAAGAAAACACAGGGAGAGGTTGAACATTAGAGGGAAACGTTTAACAGAAAAGAGAAGCGTACATCAGACAGAAAACATGGATCAAGAAGAGAACACAGGGAGAGGTTGAACATTAGAGGGAAACGTTTAACAGAAAAGAGAAGCGTAAATTAGACAGAAAACACGGATCAAGAAGAAAACACAGGGAGAGGCTGAACATTAGAGGGAAACGTTTAACAGAAAAGAGAAGCGTACATCAGACAGAAAACATGGATCAAGAAGAGAACACAGGGAGAGGTTGAACATTAGAGGGAAACAAATAAAAGAAAAGAGAAGCGTAAGTCAGACAGAAAACACGGATCAAGAAACAAAGAGAATGAGAATGGAAGAGAGAGAAAGAAAGAGAAGACACAGAGGCCGAACATTAGAGCGAAACGGAAAGAAAACCATCATAAACCGGAAAGAAAACAGGAAACAATAAACAGAGACCGTGAAAGGAACTGAAACCAACAGAAGAAAAGAAGAGAAAGTAACAACAAAGAACTTGAAAACACGTAGAGACAAAATAAAACAAAGACCGACAAGAAACAGAAAAAAAACCTAAGAAAAATATAATAGACTAGAGAGAAAACGTGGAACAATAACAACAAAAAAAAGAAACCGTGAAAAGAGCTAAATACAACAGAAAAGAACAAGACTTACGAACATAAAAGAAAGACATCGAAAACTAAAACAAATATGGCTCAGAAAAAAAAATAATCACAAACAAAGAACGTTAAAGGGAATATACAGCCCCCAAAACAAAGTCCCCAAAACAAGGCCTATCAACAAAGAAACGAACCAGAACACAAAGGAGACAAGATACTGCAGCTCGATCACCTGCGCGGCTTAATTAGGGGACGTTAAGGAGCTCGGACAGAGGATGGACACTCGCCTGCCTCCCTCCCTCCCTCCCCGGCTGGCCCTCCGTCACCGCCGCCGTCATTAAAGGTTATCGAATTGAGGTTCTTCGTCGACAAGAGCCGGAAGTGACATGAAAACCTCACCTCACACCTGCCGAACACCTGGCGAGGAAGGCAGGAGGAGGGGGGAGAGGGGGAGTAATGGGAGGGAGGGACGGAGGGACGGGGAAGGGAGGAATGGAGGGAGGTAGGGAGGGAAGGGGGGAAGGAAAGGAAGAGAAGGGGGAATTACGGAGAGATGGAGTAAGAGTAGTTAGAAGGGAGTGAAAGGAAGAGTTAGGAGACGGAAAAGGAGGCGAAGGAAGAGGAAGAGGAAGAAGAGGAGGAGGAAGAGGACGAGGAGGAGGAGGAGGAGGAGGAGGAGGAGGACGAGGACGAGGGAGAAGAGGAGGAGGAGGAGGAGGAGGAAGAGGAGGAAGAGGAAGAGGAGGAAAAGGACGAAGACGAGGAGGAGAAGAAGAAGAAGAAGAAGAAGAAGAAGAAGAAGAAGAAGAAGAAGAAGAAGAAGAAGAAGAAGAAGAAGAAGAAGAAGAAGAAGAAGAAGAAGAAGAAGAAGAAGAAGAAGAAGAAGAAGAAGAAGAAGAAGAAGAAGAAGAAGAAGAAGAAGAAGAAGAAGAAGAAGAAGAAGAAGAAGAAGAAGAAGAAGAAGAAGAAGAAGAAGGAAAAAGAAGAAAAAAAGGAGAGGAAAAAAGAAGAAAAGTTTTAAAAGCCATATATTGCCTCACTGGATACGAATGCTTACGGTCAAGTAATTGAAGATATAATGATTGCTTTCGATAAATACACAACTAATGGCCTGCCTAATCACCCCCTCCCTCCCCCCCAAAAATAAGCTTTATACTCTATTCTGATGCACATACAGATACAGAAAAAAAAAAATCAACCGACTGATCGAGAGGCAACCAAAATGATAGATGGGCAAACAGGCAGAGAGGATTGCACATTGGAGCTGTAAAAAAAAAGAAAAAAAATAAGGAACTGTTCAAGGGAAATAATATGGTTAAAAAGAGAGCAGCACGATCTCTCCTGAAACTGGCACTTTACTCCCCGAGAATTTTCATCGCGAGCGAACCGACCCGCCCTCTCGTGACTAAAACCGTCTCCACTACCACCAGCCTCCACCATCTCTCTCCTCCACCAACCACCGACGCCGCCACCTCCACTGCTCACCTCCACCACCACCACCACCACCAACTCAGAGGCTCCCCAGCAAGCAAGCAAAACCACTACACAAGGTAAAATATAAAAACCCTCCACTTCTGACTGATCGGATGAGGAGAGAAGCGACAAGGAAGATGAACGAGATAGAGACAGCTACTTGTGTGGTTCATATTTTTACTCTTAACATGTTTGGTGACGACAGGAGGAGGAATCAGAGTATGTGGTGAGGTCACGCTGTGGTGGCTTGATGGGATGACGTTGGTGATTCTGGTGCCTATAGAATGTGTGAGGTAAGAATGAATTGCAAGGACGAGAGCGTGGTGGGTGCAAGGATATAGAGGAAGGGCAAAATGAGATGATGGTTTTAGAAGTGCTGGTTCTAGTGGCAGTTTAGACAATGCGTGGTGAGAATGGAGTGTATGGAAAAGAGTCTCCTTGGTGGGTGTTTAAAGATGTAGAGGGGTGGCAGGTAGGTGGTGGGGATGGGCGGTGTGGGCAGGTTGATGCGATCGAGGATGCGGGGACGGCTGCGGAGGTCCAGGGAGGAGGGAGAGGCGACGGCGGGGTGGTCGTCCGTCCTTGGTGTTGCAGGGTCAAGTCTCCTCAGCAGCCCGCGGCAGGCTAGGCGAGCAAGGTCGTAGGAAAGGAGCGTGAGGGGGAGGGGAAGGAAGCTGCCGTCACCACCTCCCCCCAACATCAACACCAAAACCCGTTCCGGTGCTAAACACTTCCTTTTGGGGTGACACGTCAGGCTTGCGGGGCGTCATTTGCATACGACCCTCCATTTACGCCGACGGAAGGACGGAGGAGGAACGCCATTCATCTGCAAGCAAAGGGTCTACGTAGCTGCTCCTCTGGCCCGTGACTTGCTCCATCCTCACCCCCCACACCCCCTCTGTCCCTTCAACTACCAAAAGAAGAAGAAGAAGAAGAAGAAGAAGAAGAAGAAGAAGAAGGAAAAGGAAAAGGAAAAGAAGAAGAAGAAGAACAACAAGAACAAGAAGAAGGAAAAGGAAAAGGAAAAGGAAAAGAAGATGAAGATGAAGATGATGAAGATGAAGATGAAGAAGAAGAAGACGAATCATACGACGAACCTGAGTGTGTGTGTGTCCCAAAGAAACAAAACACAACACTTTATTACTTTTTAAGGTCTACTACTACATAAAACATTCTGTAAAGGGACAAACCAACAAAAACGTACCGAAAACCAAAGGGTAATAATGACATGGAGAAATAAAAACTTCGATTTATAGAAACACATCGACGAGTAAAACCATCATTCTCAAGCCATAAAAACCAGGGTCGGCGGATGCTTTGTAAAGGAAGAATCTCAGACGTCGGAGGCGGGGACGATCAACATCCACCTGCCTGAGAGTGGAGTTCCCTGGCCCGGCGTCATCCAGGTGTGCTGCGCCGGGAGGCAAGGTGCTCCCTCCCCTCCACACCTGCGCCGAGAGCTGTCCTGAAGGGGGAGGAAGCGGGGAGAGAGGAGGGAGGGTAGAGGAAGTAACTGGACGTGAGGGATCGCAGAAAATGGTGATTTGTCAACCTGTGCGTCGTGTGTGTGTGTGTGTGTGTGTGTGTGTGTGTGTGTGTGTGTGTGTGTGTGTGTGTGTGTGTATTCATGTATGTATGTATGTATGTATGTATGCATGTATATGTGCATGTGTATGTATTTATGTATGTATGATTTATGTATGTATATATGTATGTATGTATGTATGTATGTATGTATATGAACGTGAGCGCGCACGCACGTGTGTGTGTCAGAGAGAGAGAGAGAGAGAGAGAGAGAGAGAGAGAGAGAGAGAGAGAGAGAGAGAGAGAGAGAGAGAGAGAGAGAGAGAGAGAGAGAGAGAGAGAGAGAGAGAGAGAGAGAGAGAGAGAGAGAGAGAGAGAGAGAGAGAGAGAGAGAGAGAGCATACATATCTACATATCGATGTGGCTATGCAAGAGCTAAACTTAGATTTTCCTCCTTCTATAACTGAATCCTCATCCTAAACTCCTGAGTCTCGACGCTTACAAGTTTTACTCTTCGGTTCCCAGCGAGTAACATTTCTTTGGTTTAACAAAGATGCAATAACTGTCCACGCTGATCTATAATTCTTGAAACGTATTAAAAAGCTTAATTACAATGTCCCTCGATGAATAATGCACAACAAAAAGACCCTCCGCATTACATGATCTACCCCGAAATTGACCTCTCTTTCGGCCACCTCGTTGGATTCTTTTTGGGAGCAGCGAGTAGCGGGCTTTTTTTTTTTATTATTGTTTGCTTTTTTGTGCTCTTGAGCTGTATCCTTTGTTGTAAGAAAAAAGCGTTACAACATATGACGGAACACTTCTTGAGAGGCGGTTGCGTCGAGAAGTCCCCCGCTCGTCACCTCCACAAGAATTCCTCGGCCGGCGGAACTCAGGAAGTGTCATTTTATTCACACAGATTTTCCCACAAGCCTCCTCAGGAAGAACATATCTGCTCCAAAAGTTCTCCCACGCGTTATCTTCACTTCCCTAAATGCCGAGCGACACGACCATTATTTCAGTTAGAACGAGGATGGCGTGTTGGCGTGAGGGTCCGTGTGTGAGGCATGAACGAGGAGGCGATTTTCTCGTTTTTAGGAGCTAACTAGGAGTGAGAGAGAGAGAGAGAGAGAGAGAGAGAGAGAGAGAGAGAGAGAGAGAGAGAGAGAGAGAGAGAGAGAGAGAGAGAGAGAGAGAGAGAGAGAGAGAGAGAGAGAGAGAGAGAGAGAGAGAGAGAGAGAGAGAGAGAGAGAGAGAGAGAAGGAAAGAAAGAAAGAAGGAAAGAAAGAGAAGAATGAAAGAAAGAAAGAGAAGAATGAAAGAAAGAAAGAGAGAAAGAAATAGAAAAATAAAGAGAAGAAAGAAAAAGAGAAAGAAAAAGAGAGAAACAAAGAGAGAGAGAGAGAGAGAGAGAGAGAGAGAGAGAGAGAGAGAGAGAGAGAGAGAGAGAGAGAGAGAGAGAGAGAGAGAGAGAGAGAGAGAGAGAGAGAGAGAGAGAGAGAGAAAGAGAGAAAGAGAAAGAAAGAGAAAAATAAAGAGAAGAAAGAAAGAAAAAGAAAGAAAGAAAAAGAGAGAGAGAGAGAGAGAGAGAGAGAGAGAGAGAGAGAGAGAGAGAGAGAGAGAGAGAGAGAGAGAGAGAGAGAGAGAGAGAGAGAGAGAGAGAGAGAGAGAGAGAGAGAGAGAGAGAAAAGAAAGAAAGAAAGAAAGAAAGAAAGAAGGAAAAAAGAGAAAAAAAGAAAGAGAAGAAAGAAAGAATGAAAGAAAGAAAGAAAGAAAGAGAAAAAAAAAGAGAAAAGAGAAAAAGAAAAAGCAAAACAAAACAAACATACAAATAAACAAGCAAACACACAAAGAAAGAAAGAAAGGAGATGAAAAAGAAACACAAAGAAGAAAGAAAAAGAAGGAAGGAAAGAAGAATACAAGAAGGAAAGAAACAAAGAAAGAAAGATCACAAAAAGACAGAAAGCGAGGCAGAAAGACAGACCGAGACTTACACACAAACCGACCAACAGACAGAATAAGTCTCACTCAAACAGATAAACCCAAACCCAAAAAACAGAACGCCAAAGAACACACTACGAGGGACTAAACATAAATAATTTGACAACTTTCTAAATTTAGATGGCAGGAGCTTGGATTGTTATCTACTTTGCATTAAAATCACCCAGAGTAACTACCCACCACGCACCACCGTTCTCTCTATGCTTTCTCCCGTCGCCCAGAGAAGCCAACCAGAATATACCGTCCACGCCGCTCACTACGAGGAAAGACACGCAGAAAAAGGAAGAAGGGAACCGAGAGACAGCGCGCTTCATAAAACTGGACCTGCGAATTCGTGGATCGAGACAAATAACCCTCAGCCACATGAGAGCGATCTAAAAGGCTTAGGGGCGTATTACTAGACCTTTCGGCGCTCAAGTTCACATATTTGACAAGGCTTTCGTAAGTGTTTGGGGCATTTCCAGGAGTAGTTTTATGGCCGTGGTGGTAGTCTGACCCTTCCTCTGTGCCGTGAACCTAAAGAAACACTCATCAGAACCGGACTGACTCCCTCTTTGACCTTTAGAAATATTTGATGTGAGAAGCGAAAATATCTTTTAATACCGTCCTTAATTTCCTGAGTCCGCATTATCCGCGTTTCGGCGTCAAACTCGTTGAAAATAAAACGTAATCGTCTCCTTACAAGTTATGTATGAGGCCAAGCAAACTTTTAAGTATCGAAGACGAGACGGTATGCAGCGTGTAGCCAGTTACTTGAACCCGACGGCTTCATAGAAAAGTTTCCCAATAGAGGAGTTTATATACATCGTAATGTTGGAGTGTAGGTAAGGACGTGTTTGAAAGGCTGAGTTTGTCTAGATGGGTACGCTGGACCTTCGACACTCAGAAAAGTAAGGCAACTCCAGCAGCATATATCTTCCCCGTGGACGAGGACTGCGAGGCCAGTAAATGTGGACAAGACTCAATGTGCTAAGATTCAGAGAGTAAACTGCATGGAACATGATTCTAGCTTCTCATATTCCTCCATGTAAAATAAGCGCAAAGTGACTAATCCCTCTCGAATGAAACAATTCCACCTATTCTTTCCCTTGTGTTCTCTTCTCCTTCTGAAGATGAAAAAACTCGTCGTATAATGTTTTAGACTCGATCAGGAACCCTAACTGACAATTTAGCATTTTTTTTTTTGGACGAAAATAATCTCACGCTAATTATTTTTTTTTCTTGGGCACACCAGAGAAACACGACGTGACGAGGATGTTGAGAACGCGACGATCGAGACAGATGAACATTACACTTCGATCAGACAAGCCTTATTATCTCTGTCTATGGCGAATACGTGAAGATGTGTTTGGTTGGCATCCTTGTCTCTCAACGCGGGCTAGGAAAGTGTGGGTGTGCGGGCCGGCGCTAGAGTGGGTGGTAGGCGTGTTCGCTGCGTGAGGCGGAGTAGTGTTGAGGCTGGAACAGCAGCGACTGACAGACGGACTGACAGGAGCGGTGTGTCAGTCGCGTAGTCCACGTCGCGTGCTACTGTCTGCTGGCGGTGGGGGGCGAGCGGCGGCGCAGGGGGCGGGAGGCGGCTGACGTCACACCGCCAATCCTCGGGCGTGACGACGGGAGGGGGGAGTGGCCGGCCGCTGGGGGGGGAGGCGGGACTACGGCAACAGTATCCCCCCGCCCCAGCTCTGTGTGCACCCTCAAGCTAGCAGAGATACATACACCGCCGTGGGGCTTCCTGCTGCCAAGCCTGGGCTTTAGAGGTAAAGTCTGTATATAATACGCAATATACCCTGTTTAGGGCTGCGGCCTGCGAGTAGGTGCTCTAAGTTGTTCTAAGACATCCAAAAGCACGGTAGTTTTCAGAGAAGCAGAGGGTGTAGGTGCCTGCTGTGCTGTGGTGTCCAGGCAGCGTGACGGGCGTGAGGGGCGGGTGGTGCGGGAGCAGGTCGGGGCGGGCCGCTGAAGAGAGGGCGGTGCAGGCCAGGCTCAGGGGGCGGGCCCAGCGGTGTACTCCTGGGCGGTTGTGGGGGCCCGCTCTCTTCGCACAGTTGAGTGGCAGCCGCTCGCTCGGCCAGTCGCGCGTTACACTTGCTCTTGCAGCCACCATCAGACGTTATCCGGCCGTGTCCCAGTGGCTCAGTGTTCGCTAGATATCCCTTGGTAAGATCCTGATACTGAAGATCAACTTTGTTTCTCGGGAGGAGCTGGAATCGTCTTAAAGAGAGAAGCTTTCGCTTGAGGTCTGGAGATACGTCTTAACAGAAATTTCTCCAGATACGCGTGTGATGCAGAAGCTTTGGTCTCAATTGTTGCTCTCTGTGAAACTTGTCCTGTGTGAGGGTTGAGTAGTCAACGAGAGCTAATCCGGCTGCGGAACACTACTCAGCAAACACTCGGTGATGAAGACGCCAAGTAACACTCGGTGATCAGGTTGACACACAGTGAATGGTTTCTTGTGCCTGGAAGCTAATCTTGTTGAAAGTGACTTGTTTTGCAAAAAAGAAGAAATTTTACTTGGAATTACTCTACAGTCTTCGAGGGATTCGCCGTGCTAGCAAGTACAACAATTCTTGTTCGATTTCTCCTCCAGCACCAGTTAACGCCTGAAGTCAGAGTAACAGCCAGCGCTTATAAATATATTAGATAATAATAGGAAAACGTCGAAAAAATTTATGTGTATTAGTGTGGCTGTGTAAATGTGAGCTCGCGTGTATGTATGGACATCGATGAAGTCAAATCGTATTCTTGTCGAATAACAAGTGATTTTAACGAAACGTCAAGTAGTGATCCTCAGTGATTTCAATGAAGTTGGTCTGATAAACAAAGTGAGCCGCATATAAAATGAAGGCGGTGGAGTGAACAGTTTCAGGCCAGTTCACTTAGGCGATTACCAAAAAGAGATGACATAACTACGTTTTAACAGGTTTTTAAGAGTTCACTTTATAGATCAACTACAATATTATCACGCATTAATATTGACAAAATCATTTTTAAATTGAATGGAAGTAATTAATATTGACAAAATCAGTTTTAGATTTATTATATTCCTCGACGTGCTGTAACTTGTCATACGTCTTGTTCCCCTGCGGCTGCCCAGAGCACAGTCTTCAGCCACTATGTTCTTGTGACCGTGATCCAATTTATATGTGAGTAAAGTGTGTGTGTGTGTGTGTGTGTGTGTGTGTGTGTGTGTGTGTGTGTGTGTGTGTTTAGTGTAATAAATATTTTCATTTATTGAAATATAGAATTTATATAAATTAACTTTAACGAGACGATTAATGTCGATATCAAAGTGAACAATCAGTAGACTGGAATGATCGCAGAACACAAGTGTTGGGGCGACAAAACACGGGCAGGCCGACTTGTGGCTGAGGCCGACACGATAAGGCACGGTGAGGCCAGGCGAGGGTCGCAGGGGGCAGGGAGAGGTAATGACAAGTACAAAGTGTGGTCAAGTGGACCCACCTGGTCACCGACGGTTACTTCCCACCCTTGGCGACGGTCGCCCCGGGGTGGGCGGGGGAAAGAGGATAAGAGGGAATAAACTCCACGGAGTGTTCATGTCCTGTTCGGTGCACGAAACCCTCCTTTCAAAATCGCCATATTTTGTTGCCTTTCGCCAAAGAAAAGGAAAAACAGGCACAGGTTCTTCAGGCTATGGTTCTGTATCACTGTATTCTGTCTTCCTGCCTAATTTCCGATTTATGGAATCTTCGGCTACCAGTTCGCACGTGCAATATATTTTAAATTCATCACTTTCATAAAATAAAACTAATATCTCAATGAATATTCTTACGCAGTATGTTCATTTCCTTGAAATTAAAATTCAGTACAATCGGCATATTTTAAAATGGAGTATTGTTAAATAAATGGATTCTCATTTTCTGTTCAGAAAAAAAATCCTGTGTTTTCTGAGCATTTCTAAAAGTAAGAGCAAGAAAGATAGTTGAAGTATTCATAGTTCTCCGCTACCGGATGCTGGCAGAGTGACGGAGGCCGTAATAACAGCACCGTACTTGTAATGGGTGTGGAGGGACGGCCCGCGACTTCCTGCCCTAAGAAAAGGAAGCAGCACTTATGAGAGAACGGGACAGACCAGCATCCTATTAAAGGGGCACCCTCCTCATCGCTTCGAGTGGATGTGTGTGTCTGCTCAGACCTCGCTAAACGTATTCAGCTATGATGACTCTAGAATTACCCGGGAGCACGTGCCCTCTCTTGGTCAGCTGTGGCTGTGTGTCGCTACCCATCTGTTGCGCCGCGGAGTGAAGACTTACCCTCCCGACAGTGTTCCGCGTACACCTCGCCACTAAAAACGGAGAAGGAAACGCCTGCAAACACGTAAGCATCCCATGACGCACCTCACCCTTCAGTGAATGGCTCTGTTTGATATGTGCGTGTCTCGTGGCCGAGGAATTAGAGGCTTATGAGGCAGGGAAAGAGGGGTGGGGAGAGCGGTAGGCAGGCAGGCAGGTAGCTGATCACCGTGACGTGGGGCCGCGGGGCTGGGCCGGGACACTACCACCTGCCCGCTCCTCTGTCCCACTCAATTACCCAGCGCCCACGAGTCAAAGGGAAGCCAGGTAGAGAAGCCAAGGGAGGGGCGTAGCGGATCTGACTCACCCTAATGGGATTATTCTCTTTGTTTACTCCCGATATTTTGTTGTCAACGCAAATGGCTATATATTATGGTTTATTACGGTAATACTTTGTTATCGTGATTCAGTAAAATAAAATATTCGCATTCAACACACCACCACGAAAATTTGTATATGTGGCAAATGTTTTAAATACTTAGCATAGTTTGATTCTGAATAAGGTGAATATGATCAATTAAATCTCCAAGTCTCGTTGTGAGTGTATATGTGTGTGTGTGTGTGTGTGTGTGTGTGTGTATTTGTTTGTTTGTTTATTTGAGAGATAGAGAGAAACCCACAATATCACCTTGAATCTGCAAAATTCCTCAAAAAATCACTTGTACTGTAAATATTAAATTGTGAGGGAGAGAGAAGGAATGAAAGAGACAAACATACATACAGACAGACAGACAGAGAGTGTGGGAGGAAGGAAGGAAGGAGGCGGCAAGAGTCCACCACCTCTCGGATCAATACTGGGCGGAAGGAACTCGGCGCCGCAAGAGTCGGGCACCCCACGCACCCACCACCTAATAATTCCAACACCAAGTAAATTGCCTTCCTCTTCCCTCCTCCCCTCACTGCGCTTCCTCCACAACACAGGACTTCCGTTGCGTCGGTGGGAGGACGACTCGCAGCACTGGTACCGCTCGTTTTGTGAATGAATCCTCTTACGGTCACTTAAAAACTCTTGAAATGCAAATCACTAAAAAAAAAAAAAAACTCTTGGTCCTCCCGAGGTACAATTTTTTTTTTTCTTATTTCATTGTCGTGTATTCATCTCCTTTCCCTATTCAATCTTTTCGCCTTCACCTTGCTATTTATTTTAATGGTTATATATTTTTTTTTGCTAGAAGTCCAATCTGCTTGCAAATATTCGGGAAAGTGACATGAATTACATAATAATGTCATCTGCCCATCTGTTTGCCTAATGTATTCTGTCCAAATATTTTTACGTTGAGATAAAAATTTAATGCTGGTGAGGAAAGTCTGCCGCAGGAGAAGGAAAAAGAGAGAGAGAGAGAGAGAGAGAGAGAGAGAGAGAGAGAGAGAGAGAGAGAGAGAGAGAGAGAGAGAGAGAGAGAGAGAGAGAGAGAGAGAGAGAGAGAGAGAGAGAGAGAGAGAGAAGGGGGGGTAAGAAGGAAGATGGGGGGACGTGAATGGGCAGCGAGGAGGTGACCGGATGCTAAGAGTAATTACCCCCGCCGGGCCCCTCCAACCGGTTGTGCCTCAGGGAAGCTTCCCCCTCGACGCCCCTCACGCGGCCTCGTCCCCTCCTTCCCCTTGCCTGCAATACCCTCACCTATAACCTACCTTACCCTCAGCATCCCAGTCCCATCCCCTCGCCTCACCTCACCACGCGCATCATCGCTCCATCTTTCCTTCCCCCCAAAAAATTCTCTTCACTCCCATATGTGGATCTCGACGCTTGCTACAACACACTAATTGGAGTACTTTATATATCAGAATTATTTAAGATATACAGAATATATTATCATCTAGTGAAAAAAATGAAGCTCACGAAGGTAAGTGGTGCTCATTTCGGGTCTGTTGTTGACGGTGGCGGGGCAGCTGTTGGTGTTGCTGCTGCTGCTGTAACTAACTCTTCCACCTCTTTTGCTTCTCCCTCCTTCTGCTGACTGACACTGGTGCTGCAGTTTATGCTTCCCAGGTCTCACAGGAAGCTGTTTCTCCTTACCCCCCCCCCCCTCCTCCTCCCGGCGTACCCTTGTCCACACCCCTTTTCCGCTGTTCCAGGTGTCCCTTCCTTTCCGTCTCGTGCTGTTCTTCCTCACTCACACTCACTCACTCTCTTCGTTAGCTTTGTTTTCAGCTCCACTTAATGATTCTCTCCAAGGATAAACTATATAGCAGAAGTAAAATCAAATAAATAAAACATTCATCTTTGTTACTGTGTGTTTGTGTGTTTTGTTGTGTGAGTGTGTGTGTATGTGTGTGTGTGTGTGTGATAGTATATAGAAAGAGGCAGGAAGGGGTGAATGAGAGAGAGAGAGAGAGAGAGAGAGAGAGAGAGAGAGAGAGAGAGAGAGAGAGAGAGAGAGAGAGAGAGAGAGAGAGAGAGAGAGAGAGAGAGAGAGAGAGAGAGAGAGAGAGAGAGAGAGAGAGAGAGAGAGAGAGAGAGAGAGAGAGAGAGAGAGAGAGAGAGAGAGAGAGAGAGAGAGAGAGAGAGAGAGAGACTAAAGAGACTAAAAAGAGAGAGAGAGACGAGAGAGGGGTGAAGAGGGAGGGAGAGAGAGACAGAGGGAGAGGAGGAGCAGGCAGAGAGGTCCGCCCAGCCCCGGCCCGGCACGCCCCGTGGGTGCTTCTGTAGTATTGCTGTCTGAGATGATGCGGTGGTGTGCGGTTACCCGGATAATGCCCCTGATTTCCTGCCGCCGGTGTGCTTTGGCCCCTCCCCCTCCCCACCTACCCTACCCCACGACCCCTCCCCGACGCTCACACCCTTCCCTCAGCCTCCCCCGCGCCCCCCTCACAGTGCCCTTCCTTACGTATGCTGTTGACGTCGCCGCGGTAATGGTGGTCATCTGTGCATGTATGGAGTTCCTCGCCCAGCCGCTTATTAAAGGAGAACGCGGCGATGTGCGGCGGATTGGCGCTACGAGACTCCTAGCTTGGGCGGTGAAGAGGACGGGATAGTAGGTAACCGTGTGTGCGAGGACCTATGCTTAACACACACACACACACACACACACACACACACAGACGAGTCATTATCAGGTAATTACCGTGGGTGGCTGCCACGGCCCGGGGCACCCTCTGGCCACTACAGCCGCTCTAGTTAATTGTTCATAATTGTCTACAGGAAGAGCGAGAAAGAGCCCATGTATCGCAGCGCTGAGGGGACGGTGTGTGTGTGTGTGGGGGGGGGGGGGGGGAGTTTTTTTTTGTGTGTGTGGGTTGCTGACAGGTTAAAGTAAAAAAAATAATAAGAAGACTTCAGATAAAAGGCATGATACGAAGGGAAGTTGTCGCATAAAGTGGCAGATAAATGGCCAGATCCGTACAGTTTTCAGGTTCACAGAAAAAAAAATTGAAAATGAGGAAATATCAAATCCCTCGAAAATGAAAAAGTTGCGCCATTTAACACAATCGTTATAAATGTGTTCGCCGTGACAGCACTGAGCTCTTGTGCTGTCGTGATTTTCGCAAGAACGGAGAAATCGTATGAAGACGGACGGAATGGAGGCGATCTATCCTCTTCGAAAAAAAATATTAAATGCGATATCACTGGAAAGAGCAAAAATTAAACAGATTCACTGATTTACCTGCTTGCCGAGACCTAAAGTAAAGGTTCAAAAATTATCAACACGACAAAGAAGTACTGAAGTAACGACGCATCTTATCCGCCTTCCAGTGTGTGTTCCACGTTTACTGATCCTTGTGGCTCATCGTTATTCCGTTCTGATCCGGAGCTTTATGGTCTCGGTGCTCTTCAGTCTCATTCAGCATACAGCTGTGAAATCATAACCAACTGGGAAAGTCTACACAAGCCAAGCGAGTCGGAAGCAAAATCACGCTGCTGCTCTTTGCAATCTCCGTCACTGATTGCACGCGCCGGCCGTCACCCCGCCAATCTCCCTTGACTCTCGCTTAATTGGAGTTTCCAGGAGAGAAATATAAAATCCTTAACAAGAGTCAGCTATAAATGCAGTAAGAGAAAGAGAGAACCCGGTCACGACGCTGCCCGCAGAGTGCCAATAGTGATTATTTAGACAATTAATGGCAGTATTATAATCGACTAATCGTGAGGTATCCTCGGGGCAGCCTCCACCTGGCCGAGCCTCAAGTGAAGATATTATAGCCTCGCCGTCCACGGGGGTACCTGGCGGGTCTGGCCACGACACTCTGCGTGGCTCCGGGTGTGCGAGGTCGCCAGTAGGGCTTTAAAAAGGCATCGTTAAACGTCTACATATCACCAGCTTTTACATACAACGAGACTTTGACCGTAAGCTTTCGTGCTATTGTAAATGCAATACTAATTGCAACAAGACAGTAAAAAGGAGAATGAGAAAAGAATAGCATTTAAAAATAATTTATAAATTTCACGCCGGCTCCCACGAAAAACTATTGAAGCCTTTGTCATGCAAGCAAATGAAAAGGAATTGTTCGAGCCTTGAACACCAGCTGCAGGCTACCCACTCCCTGCGCCTCTAATCAGGATTCAGGGACGGCCTCGTGTCCCCTTGACAGGCCACTCACGTTATCTCCGCAATGAAAACCGAACACAAAGAAAGGACGCCTTTTATTAAAGACCCCTTCCTGGCCTCTCCCTATTCTAATTACCTCATCAGTCCCTCAGCAACTTTCCGAGCTTTTACCCTCAGGTGAGATTTATGCAAATTCCCTTTTCCTCACTCGGCACGGCGCGGGCCCATATGGCAAACAGCAGGAGGCCAAAGTCAGTCCCGCCGAGATATGAGCATGACCTTGATAGCAACCTGCGCCCTTTGTTTCCTTCGGCCTGACTCTTCCTCCTCGACGGGTACTTTTCGTCCCACCCTCGTGAAGTTATAGATCGGAATGCCAGCCATCGTCGAGGGTTGTTTGGGGGGAGACTTTGCCTCACCCGCCAATGACGAAACGGGTGCGAGACGAACAATGATTTTAGATTTATTGTGATGAATTTTGCCTTCATGTACTGATGGGGAGCTAGAAAACATTTTCGTTCCCTAATGTATTGCCGTCGCTTGTAACCCAAAAGACCAATTCGCTCTTAGTGAAGCCGGACGCTCGCCACCCGACAGTCTGACAGCTCGCAAAAAGTCCTGTCGTGGATCGGACATTTTCTTTTGCTTGTGTGTGTGTGTGTGTGTGTGTGTGTGTGTGTGTGTGTGTGTGTGTGTGTGTGTAGAGATGTGTGTCCCGCCGGCCCGAAGGCTCCACCGCTGCGGGCCAGCGGTCGTCGGTGCCGCGCCGCCTCCACGCTCTGCACTCAGCATTAAAACCTTCAGAATATTTACAAAACATTTCATGCTGGGTAAAACACCTTTAATGTGGTGTCAGTTAAGGTTATCTCCCGTGAATATACAGCAATCAGGCTTATTCACCATTTATAAAAGCCTTAAATTTTGCTCAGGCTGCTGAGGAACGCTGTGCCTCCGTGTCTCCTTGTCAACGAAGCCCCAAGGAGATGAAGAACTGATAAAAATTAATTTTCTTTGCCTCAGAATTACTACACAGGGACTCGGTAAGGTCTTCAACCACAAATATAATTTATTCGTTCCAGTCATTCCGTCGAGGAGAACGGCGGGGAGTCTGCCTCTCGAAATGCCTGCTTTGCCTTGCTTTTGCGTTCGGTATTGCGATCATCTGCTCCATCAGCAACGAGACCGCCGCTGGCTGAGTGCCGAAGAGATTCCCCCGACGTCCCCGGCCCCAGATGACGCTGGCAGCCAGAGAAATAGCGGCGAGATTCGATCACTTGATAGGATTGAGTTGCCTTTGGGACGCCCTGCCCGCCCGTGATGACATGCGTGATAGCGCCTCGCCAGTCATTAGTTCCTCGGCTCCGGTCTGTCTGCCCCGTCCAAGTAAACATTGCCATGAAGATCGCAAGCACGAGGTGACAGATGGGCGAAAGGCACGAGGTTGACAGCTGGAAGTCGGGGTCACTGCCAGGGTGGCGTCTCGGCCCCAGTCAAAGTCAAATCTGGAGCCTGCCGTCAGATTACTCACTGTCCTACTCAGTGACGTCTTACATACCAACGGCACAAAAGGAGAAGAAACCATGTCAAGATATATTCCTTTACCGTTAATTCATCGCATTTCCGTTGATGTTTTTTCCACTTATAGTAACAGATATATCACATTAAGCATAAATCTTCATAATGAGTCGACCGGGCGTGGGCGGGCGAGATGTGGCGGGGAGAGCAGCGCCGCCTGAGTCATCGGTGGCGGCGCCGTGCATGCTGATGGCGCGGGTGTACTCAAGTGAGGCGGTGACCTTGGGAACGGTACTATTGACACACCTGGACCGCCTCCGACTCCTTCTGTCCCTCCTGCTCCTGTCCCTCCTCTCCGCCTCCTCCTCCTCCTCCTCGCTTCTGTTTCTTCTCTTCCTCTTCCTCCTCCTTTTCCTCCACCTCCGTTTCTTCTTCTCTTCCTCCTCCTCGCCTTTGTTCTCCGTCATATAGTTATTTTCTTCTCTTTAATATCTTTCCACTACTACTTCCTTTTCTTCCTCCTTTTCTTCCTCCTGATCTTCTTCTTCTTCTTCTTCTTCTTCTTCTTCCTCTTCTTCTTCTTCTTAATCTTTTTTCTTTTTTCTTCTTCCTCTTTTTCATTTTCCTTCTCCTCTTCCCAATCTTTCTTTTATTCTTCTTGTCTTTTCCTTGCTCATTTACATCAATTTTCATTAATAACACCAATCCCCATAAAAACATTCAGTAACATTTTAATTCTCTCTCTCTCTCTCTCTCTCTCTCTCTCTCTCTCTCTCTCTCTCTCTCTCTCTCTCTCTCTCTCTCTCTCTCTCTCATCACAGCCACAGAATTTCACTTCCGCATTGAGGTGGACAAATTTACACACCTCGCCTCCATACACACACACACACACACACACACACACACACACACACACACACACACACACACACACACACACACACACACACACACACACACACACACACACACACACACTACCATTCCCTTTTCTTCATTATTCACAAATCCTCGTCTATACTATTTTCTCCATCACAATAAATGTTACAAAAATTAAAATACCCCAAAAAGACCCCAAAATATGTATGTATGTGTGTGTGTATGTATGTATGTATGTATGTATGCTATAGGAGCCGCCAGGTGTAGGGGAGGGGCGCCCGCTGGGATGTCGTGTGGCAGGTGCGCGGGGCCAAGCCATTCATAGGCAGCTCAAGACTTAACTGCCGCGACGTGGACCACTTAGAAGGCGGCTTTTACTGCTTGATTATTAACAGAATTATCATACCGAGGAATACGCGAGTGACAGGTGAATATAGATTGTCTGAACTGTTCTAAAACCCTCAAGCGGGATAGCGCGAATTGATTAATCAGTTATTTGGGGTTTGGTGATAGGAGTTTTACTGTACTTGAATTAAAAGGGGATTCGGGTTGGGTTCACGAAAGTTACGAGGCTGAAAATTAGTTAAAGGACTAATAATGTGGGTTTTAAGGGCGATATAGTGTCTTATGCAGATGATTATTATGATTTTATTTTTCGTGGAAGCTGAATGGGTGGGTTCTGAAGGCCTGTAAGGGAAGGGAAGGGAAGGCGGAAGGGGTAAGAGGTGGAGGGTAACGTGACTGGGTTCCGCGCGTAGGGTAAAAGTACGGACATGGAGAGTACATAATCCCGTCAAGCTTTATGTCTGTCTTTATCGGCGATGTCTCCTGTTGGCCTTGTTCCCCCTGACGGCCGAGGGAGATAGCTCGTTCCCCTCATTGTGTAGCGTCACGATCTGTATTCCTATCGCCCCCCCTACCGCCCCCTCGTCTCTCGCTCTCGCTCTTGCCCCCATTAGCCTCACACAAATGGCCGCATCTCCACACAGGGCTCGTTGGTGTAGGGGAGCAGATGGCCTGATATTGATAGCACCACCAACACCTCCTCCCTCCATCCTCCGCTACAGCAGTGTGACCATCCCGCCTCAGCCTCCTAACTCGACCCGCTCACTCTTAACTGCGATCCTAAGTTCTCTCTCTTCTTCCTTGTTCGTGATCTGAAAGGGTGCTCTCTCTGTCTCTGTCTGTCTCTCTGTCTCTTGTTTCTTTAGTCGGTTGTTTTTTTATTTGCTTTTTTTTCTTTCTTTCTTTTTTCTTTTTTTGCTGTTGTTGTTTGTCTATATTTTTCTACTACTGGGGCTCGTCGTGTCTCTGTTGGTATCGATGTATATTCTTATCACACTTCCTGTTATTGTTCTTGCTGTTCAGGTTATTTCTTTTTCTTCTTTTACTTTTATTTTCTTATTATTATTATTATTATTCTCCTCCTATTTTTATTACACTTTCCTGTTCTTGTTCTTGCTGTTCAGGTTATTTTCTTTTTCTTCTTTTTCTTTTCTTCTTCTTCTTCTTATTATTATTATTATTATTATTATTATTATTATTATTATTATTATTATTATTATTATCATTATTCTCCTTTTCCTATTTCTTCTTCTTCTTCTTTCCTTTCTTCCTCTACTTTTTTCTTTTTCTTTTTCTTCTCCTTTTTCTTTTCCTCTTTCTTTCTCACTCCCTTTCATCTCGTCCCCGTTCTCTTCCTCCTTCTCCTCCGCTTCCTCCTTTCCGTCGTCATCCATCTCGGGGTAAGTGCGCGGCGTGGGCTCCGTGACGATCAACAGTAAAAGACTCACACTTTGCTTCACACCACATTTGTCCGCGGCGACAGTCAGCGCTGCGAGGGAGGAAGGCGGCGAGAGATTACGAGGCTGCAGCCCACACTCAAGTCGTGCCCTAGAACTGACTGAGGTGACTGTGATTAGGGTGAATTAAAGCACCATGACGGATACAGGCCCTGGAGGAGGAGGAACAGGAGGGAGAGAAGGATGAAAGGAGGTCCTGACGCATGCCCGAGGCTCCTGTGGTCAGCGGAGGGCGTGTGTGGGTGGTGAGAGGCCGCCGTGCGCATCACTGCTCATGCAAATGCCAATGAATGGTCAATTCCATATGCTAATACGGGCAGAGGCTGGGAAAGGTGGTGGCCAGTCCTATAGGTCGAATGTATACCTACATGACCTCAGTGTGTGTGTGTGTGTGTGTGTGTGTGTGTGTGTGTGTGTGTGTGTGTGTGTGTGTGTGTGCTTCTTCAGGAATTTGCAACACATTTAATTCTTGACTTCCTGCACTTGTCTGACCGTCGCATTTGCCACCTTTGAACACACACACACACACACACACACACACACACACACACACACACACACACACATCACTACCATCATCATTACCATCACCACCACCACCGTTCCCCAACACCTACAAGCGGCCACCATCATCCCCACCACCCTCCCCTTCCCCACCCATCCACCTCCCCACCTCCCACCCCAGCCCTCCATCACCACACATCCGCACCGCCGCCTCCCCGCCACACACCGCCACTAAAGACTATCAAGACACAATCTCGCCTGCCATATACACGCCCCTCCCATTCCCTGTCTCCTCCTCCGCTATCATCTCTACACTTCCCGCAGGAGTGATACAGTGTCCGAGTAAGTCATATAATCTAAATCTATACACCAAAAGAATTTATGCAACTAAGTTTAAGTCAAGTCCACAACCTCCTCCTCTTTTTTTATATGTATACGAAGTACGCTGTATTTTCTTCAGTAACAAAAACCTACACATTCTAACTGATAATCTTGCTGTGAACGTTAAATGAGATATCTTATCTTAAAATAAGTAATAATTTACAAAGCCGCTCCAAGGTTTCTAAAATTGTTATATCATGAATTCGACAATATCTCTAGTCTGGAAACTGTTTTCCTTGTTTCCCAACCCTTAGATCGATTTCCAAATAAGTGAAAGATTATATATATATATATATATATATATATATATATATATATATATATATATATATATATATATATATATATATATATATATATATATATATATATATATATATATATATATATATATATCGCGCTATTATTTGCTACAAGTTTCTTTTAATTGACTCAGTTTCAGATATTCTCTGATCAAAGTTTTTTTTCTTAATCAGTAAGAGGAATTTCTGAGCCTGTTTTCTATATGTTTTTCCTCCACCTTATCTCTTTCAATTGCTGTAGCGACATTTTACTCATTTATTTGACCTTGACGGATAACAGTTCCCCTGCACACACACACACACACACACACACACACACACACACACACACACACACACACACACACACACACACATCTCGTCGCTCGCCTCGCATCATAGACGGCCGCCTACAGTCCACTCTCCCTCACGGCGTGTCGTTCAACCTTGCTGCGCATACCAACCACGAAACACCTGCTTCAGCTCCCTTTTGCCGCGCTGGACAGGTGCTGCGAAGTCGTAAGCTGCCCTCGGAAAACTAAACAGAAAAAGGTCCCGCAGGTATCACTCCTCCCTCTCACTTGCTTGCTTTCCCTTCTTCCTTTGCGCCTCAAACACTTGGATTTGGAAATGTTGACACTGGGAGCCGCTCGTGAGTCCCTTGGGAGGGGAAATGTTATGGTAAGACTCGAACAACGCGGTCTCTTTATATTTCCTGCCCAGAGTGGATGGCGAGATGGAGGAAAAACCCTAAAAGCAGGCCAATGTGTCTATTTTTTGCTGACGTATTTCCTTCGCTCTCGTTTGCCTCACCAGGGAGTGCGGAGTGGGAACTGAGGACCCTGTGTGCGTGTGTGTTGGGGGGAATGGAATGTGTGTGTGTGTGTGTGTGTGTGTGTGTGTGTGTGTGTGTGTGTGTGTGTGTCACTAAGAGCAATAAAAAAAAAAGGTTGGGATCGTCGGATAAGGAGTTGTGTGGCGCGGAGGAGAGAGTCGAGTAATGCTAGAAGAATAGAACGAGGCGGCCGACGCTGCATAAATACCGAGATAAGCGCCATTAATTAGTTTGAATTAAATAGTATATATAGAGTTGTCGTGTAGTTCTTTAAGCTATGCACGCTCAAATATAAAAAAAAAACTCTCCCTCTCCTTCTCCCCCTCTCTCTCTCTTTCGCACACACTTCTCCCCCCCTCCGTCGGTGCTACCTAACACAACCAGCTCGTTATTGGTCGCACCTCGTAGTTTCAACCAAAATTAATAGCAGCTGACTTTTATCGCACCCCCTTCCTCCATTACTGTTAATTAGGCGGTGGCAGGCAGGCAGGGAGGGAGGACGAGAGTGGGACAGAGAGAGCAGTGGAGAGGGACTTTAGGGAGGGGGTGAGGAGAGAGAGAGAGAGAGAGAGAGAGAGAGATCGTGAAACAAGGAAGTAGTATATATATAGCATGGAAGTGCAGATGAAAGGGAGACACAAAGAGAAAAAGGTAGAGGTGGCTGAAGAGAGAGAGAGAGAGAGAGAGAGAGAGAGAGAGAGAGAGAGAGAGAGAGAGAGAAGGGGGGGAGGGGAAGAGGGAACCGGATGGCCTGGGAGGGGCGGAGGGGGCGTGGCCGCTTCGAGGAAAACTGACAGAGAGAGGTACCACCCCTCCCCCCTCTACCCTCCCACCCTTCGCCCTCCCCTCCTGACCCCACGCCTCAACTCACCACCTTTCTCCTGCCTGCCCGCCTCCTGCCCGCCCTCTCGGCACGCTATCCCCGTCAGAAAGAAAATGGGATGTGTGAGCATAGAAAACGGAGGTGTGGTCATCGCCGTTTTCTTTTTGTAGGGATGACGACTTTTTTTTTTCATCCCCATCCCGTTTTTGTTGTTGTTGTTGTTGTTGTTGTTGTTGTGCCGCGGCTCTTTCTTTGTGTGTGTGTGTGTGTGTGTGTGTGTGTGTGTGTGTGTGTGTGTGTGTGTGTGTGTGTGTGTGTGTGTTTTCTGTGAGGGATTTTAATGCGTTTTGGTGATGAGCAAACACACACACACACACACACACACACACACACACACACACACACACACAAACTCCCAAGAAAGATACAAACAAACAAATGCAAGAGAGAGTTACTTAAGGAAACGGGAAAATTGCCGGAATACAGGAAATGTCCTCCGTGGTCAGCGGGTAATGAGGAGTAATTGTTTGTTCGGCCTTAATCATTAGACACTCCTTGTGATATTTTCGGCCTCTACATTTCCTGGCGTGTTATGCTTCCTCGTATTAACGGCTGACCACCTGACGCCACTAACAACAACAACCTACATATGCTCCCTCCCTCCCAACCCCTTCCTACACCCCCCACCCCATTACACTTAGTCTTAACCTCTAATGAAGCCTTGTGTCACTCGTACTGGTGTCTAATATATCCTTGTAACTCACTAACACACAACATTCCCTTCACACCACGTTATATTTATGGTACGGACCTCAACTGAAGCTTTGTGTCACTCCTTCTAATGTCTCACTTCCTTGCATCATATTTACGGTAGTGACCTCTAACGAAGCTTTGTGTTACTCATTCTGATGCTTAACACTTCCTTATAACTCACTAACCCACATTTCCTTCCGCACCACACCGCTTTGGTTCGAGCCTTTTATGTACCTTTGTCCCTGTCAGTCAGTCACTCCAAAACACTCCCCTCCACGCACCGCATTACACGAGTACAAACCCATAATGTACCTTTGTCTCCGTCACTGTGCTCTGTAACAATGCCAGGCTTCTCCGCAAACCATGATCGCTGCAACAAATCAGCTTCAAACTGCTCCGCGCAACAATAGTTTGTTTTGTACATTTGTCATCACTTTTCTCCAAAACGTCGGCAGCATCATATCACACCGACTCACGTGTTACACCACAAGCCCAGTCTTTCATATGGATACGTAAATATGTTACTAGCCATCACTGCACCACGCATCACTACCCCAAAGCAGCTCACCATACAACGCTTTATATCATTAGCACGTTATAAGGATATTCTAATACCCTGTCTTTGAACGCTACGTAACAAACATATTTCTAGTACTTATTTTTCCCTGACATTATATTTTTGTAATGTGCAGTTACTCATAGTTCATAGGAATGGCAAAAACGCTGTCGCAACACCGCTCCCCCACACAATAAGTAGTTCCAAGGAGGGCGGAGGCTGCGGTTTCCTAGTGTTCATAACAGCATCCAGGCCAACGATGTCTCAGGGTTGTGCTGGGGGTGAGGGTGTACGTAACATAGGCCAGGAAGCGGCGTTGAATTGACCATCTTCCCAGCACCCCCTCCTCGTTGAACCTCGCCCGTCGCACCACGATAAGGCCTAGTTATGGCGCCTCAGGGGAGCCGCCACGTGCAGCAGCTTGCATGGGTGCGGGGGAAGCTGCGGGGGAGAGTGGGTGAGGTTGGCAAGGGGGGACCGCTCTAGTTCCGGGAGTCATTTGTCTCCGAGAAGCATTATTATTCAAGGCCTGCGCGCACACCTTCCCACATCTACACTCACGCAGCCCCAGCCTCACTTTTGTTCATTCACCTACACTCATGCAGGCTCCAGCTCCTCTGTCTTATCATCTCTAACACTACTCCTTTCTTTCCACACCTATAATCATGCAGTTCCCAGCCTCTCTGTCTCTAGTGACACTTATTTTTTCATTCACCTACACTCACGCAGTTCTCAGCTTCTTTCTTTGTCTCGTATCTGTCTTCAGTAGCACCCTTTCTTTTCACGCTTACACTCACGCACTCCACACCATCTCTCCCTCTCTGCCTCGTCTCATTCTTCAGGGATATCCCTTTCTTCCTCGTCACCAAGCTATCCCTCGCCAGTTTATGGGAGGAGCAGATCTGATAGTGTATTGTGTGCCAGTTCTTGCACCGCTTCTGCCTCTTGTAAATGTTAAGTGAATCGTTTCGTCTGTCCGTAAAACTCACTTCTACCTTCCCTGCTCCCCCTCACGACCCCCTCTCCCTCTCACTCTCTCTCTTGCTTCCTGCATCCTCCGAGACACTCAACCACCGCCACGGAGTTTGCATCCTACACCCTCACACCCTCCACACATCCTCCCTTCACTTCCAAGCCCTTCATCACCCTACACAAACACTCATCCCGCAGCATCTCACCCACTAGAGGCCTCACGGCACTCGCCACCCCGCGGCCCCCTCACCCCCCATCCCCCACCCACCTCTCACCGCAAAGACTCCGCGCTGTGACCTCCCTCCCCCACGCCGGGAACACACAGAACTCCCTCAGCAGCCTCCCGCCCTGTAGCGAGGCATATGAAGCACTGCGGGGAGCATCTTGACCCCAAACGCTTGCCTGCCTGCCTGTCTGCTCGCCTGCCTGCCTGCCTGCCTGCCTGCTTCTCTGAGTGACCTAAATAGTCAGGCGATTTTTCTTGTTGCCACACATTCTGGCGCGGATTGTAGCAGCGTTCGGAGCAGCGCGAAATCTCCGTTAAAAAATGCAGCATAATCGGCATTTATCATCACCGAGAAACTCACTGCATTCTCTTTTTTTTTTATATATGAATGTTTTTTCGTTCCCTATTAAACTTTTCCAGGAGTTTGCATGCACAGAATCGCGTATAATATTTGCGTAGAAAATCTCTTTTGAAATTTGCTCTGAATCACGGAAAATAATTAAAAAGAGAAATTCACAAGAAGGATTTTTAATGAGACTTTCCCTAGCCTCCTCCACCCACTCCTACTCCCCTCCCTCCCTCCCTCTCCCCTACCCCCCAGACATAACACCCGTCCTCCCCTCCCTCCCCCCCCTTGACACTCGCCTCTCTCCCTCTCTTGCTTCTGGGGCTGAGGCAGGGAGGGAGGTAGAGAGGGAGGGATGGACTTGGATGGACGGAGGTCAGGAGTGAATGGAAGTTCCTGAGCCAAAGGTTACACTACTCTCTCTCTCTCTCTCTCTCACGCACACGCACACACACAGTGACGTCAAAACTATCTTCTCATGACGCTGCGGCAGAAAAGGTGACGTCAGTATCCATGAGAGAGGGAGAGAGAGAGAGAGAAGGGAGGGAGGACGGGAGGGAGAGAGGGAGGCAGGGAGCGAGAGAAAGGGAAGCTCAGCACTGCGTGAATTTGTTGACCGCAAGAATGTTGATGGCACGACATGAGTCAACTCTGAGTCACCGTGTATACGCAAGTCCGTACGAGTGGTGGACAGACCCGCAGGTGGCTGAGGGAGACCAAACACCTGTGGAGACTATATGGCAGACACCGGAGACCCGCGCGTGGTCGTAAAACAGCCGGGACTCTTATTTTTGTCTCTGTGATCTATCGTTTGCTGCTGCTGTTGTTGTCGTTGTTGTTGCTGTTGCTTTCGAGGTTATGATTCGGCCTCAGGAGTAAAGAGAGATGCATGTTCGCTCCATCCATCAAGGTCTCCCTCTCTCTCTCTCTCTCTAGATCTTTCTCGTCTCTCGTCTCTCGTCTCTCGTGCAGCATCATGGAAATAAACACATAAAACATATAATCAAGGTCTCACTACTTTTAATCATCCACTCGTCATTTTTTTTTCTCCTCTTTTTTCCTCGTGTGGCGGCGTGCACACATTTACCTGTCAGGGGCTTGTAGGACGAGAGAGTAATTAGTCCTTGATAAACGCTTGATTACGTGTGAGACTTGGGAAATTGACTACAGAACTATCATTATTATTATTACTCTCTCTCTCTCTCTCTCTCTCTCTCTCTCTCTCTCTCTCTCTCTCTCTCTCTCTCTCTCTCTCTCTCTCTCTCTCTCTCTATGGAAGGTTTATAAATTGACTACAGCAACACTAAGAGAGGCAAAAGGGCGCTTCCCACGAGGGCTGACCAAGACAAAACCAACCTCTCCGACTCTTGACCACAGAGACCAAGAGAGCCACGTCAGAGTGAGCGTTGAGCAGGTCCCTCGCGCCGCCTGGATCCTGGAGCGCCGGAGAGGGAGCGCACACCCCACGGCCCCAAAGGTTGTTTCCCCGGCGATAGGCAAGGAGATAATCGCTCATAAACGCAGCGGTGGCTTGCCCTTGTAATGACCCTGCGCGGGAATGTAGCACGAGGTCGATAATCGCGTCCAAAATATAAACAAAACAACCCTTCTCGGCGGGATGCGAGTTGAGCTGAGTTGAGAGAGAGAGAGGAAGGACGGGAGGGAGGGAGGGAGGGATGAAACAGATGACGTCATGCTGGATTCCTATGAACATTAATTTAAGAATGATGTAGTTATCCCGAAGAGGGTGTGGACGAGGGGGGTAATTGTGTCTTTAACCGCGGGAAGGTGGTGATACGTAGAGGCCATAATCTCTCTCTCTCTCTCTCTCTCTCTCTCTCTCTCTCTCTCTCTCTCTCTCTCTCTCTCTCTCTCTCTCTCTCTCTCTCTCTCTCTCTCTCTCTCTCTCTCTCTCTCTCTCTCTCTCTCTCTCTCTCTCTCTCTCTCTCTCTCTCTCTCTCTCTCTCTCTCTCTCTCTGACACGTGTTCTTTTTTTTACAGTGTGTGTGTGTGTGTGTGTGTGTGTGTGTGTGTGTGCACCTCATCATTAGCAGAATGTTAATGGTTTATGGTGATGAGAATAAAAATATAATAATACAAGCAACTCAAAAACAAGGTCATTTTCAACATCATCATTATCATCATCATCATTATCTTCACGTCCTACCCTCACAATGTACACACACACACACACACACACACACACACACACACACACACACACACACACGCACTCCCCTCCCCCCCAACACAAACAGACCCCCCCTACACACAGACACACACACACATATAGACCCCCTCGCCACCACCCCAACGCACACACAAACAGACCCCCCTACACAGACACACACACACACTCACACACACACACAAACACACACACATACAGACCCCTTCGCATCCCCACCCCCCCAACACACACACACACACACACACACACACACACACACACACACACACACAGTATTGTCTTAACTTCAGCGCAATGACTAAATAAACTCCGGGAGAGGAATCAGATAGACTTTATACCTTGTCACGTATCTTCCTCCTCATCTGCGCGTTATTTATGATCAGTTTGCTCGCCCCAACCTCTACCTCTCCCCTATTAATTGTTTGTAGCCCCGACAGCCATAGTTCCCCGCCGCCCGACCTTACGCCGCTCTGTACTAGGTCTGAGATTCCCTTCACCGCTAGGAAAAGAGGACTAGAGGAAGGTGGAATGGTTAGGGAGGAGGAGGAGGAGGAGGATGAGAAGGAGCAGATGGAGGATGGGAAGAGGGAGGAGGTGAAGATATTTTTTTTATGTGGATTTTGCATGGCTCTATATTTCTGTAAGAGTGTCTATAAATTACTAAATATATGTATGTATGCTTTTTTTGGGGGGAGGAGTAGTAGGAATGGATCTGTGCGTCTGTGTGTATGTATGTATGTACGTATGTAGTTAGGTAAGCAGGCGGTAGGTAGGTATAGGGAGTTCAGCAGGTAGACAGTCAGGTAGGAAGGTAGGTTGGTATTTTTTTTATAGGTACGCTCGTGCTTCTCAGGGTTTTTATATGTACTGTTCGAGTGTTTGTATAAATGAATGGGCAGGTGGACTTCACTCAGCGGGTCAGAGGGCGCGACCCGATCACGATGTCAAGGCATTTCCTCTCTCCCGGACAACTCATTCCTGTTTCTTTTCCCACAAGTCCATTTTTTTTTTCAGTCACACACACACACACACACACACACACACACACACACACACACACACACACACACACACACACACACGGGCAAGACAGAGTAAAGAAAAGGAAAACAGGATATACACACTGAGACTGGATTGAGAGAAGGAGAGAGAGAGACGGATGAGTATGGGAGGAGCAGGATGAGGAGGAAGAGGGAGAGGAGGAGGAAGCACATACCCGTAGTGAGGATATGTAGGATAGAAGCATCAGACAGACAGGACCTTACGCGTGGAGCCATCCTTCATCAGAGCCTATCCTTCATCCTTTTTGTAATTTATAGTTGACAGTTGGAGGGATTACTAGCTACGTCCTACTTGGGGTGAAGCGAAGGGAAAGAGAAAGACGAGATGGAGGGGATGTGAAGGGAGTGGGAAGAGGAGGAGGAGGAGGAGGAGGAGTGAAGGGTGAGGCTGTAAAAGTTGAGAGATAAATATTGAAGGTGATTTATACTCTTATCTATATAGGGACAACAACAGTAGGAAGTAACCCAACACACACACACACACACACACACACACACACACACACACACACACACACACACACACACACACACACACACACGTACACGCACACCATTATAGCTTATATTCAAATGTCTTGGAGAGAGAGAAAAAAATACATATAAAGATAAACACTCGGTTCATTTTGGCGTTGAAAGCCGGAGAAGAAAAGAGAAGAAGGAGGAGGAGAAGGAGGAGAAGGACGAGGAGGTTCTGAGGGACGGTATATCATCTTAAGTGATCAGCGCACAGTCGCCGCGCTTACAACACCCCGCCGCCAGAACAGCCCTGACGTCTTGATCACAGGTAACCCGAGTCGCGCCGATCATGATAAAAAGGGAGACTTAACCCGACGTTTAAAATCACTCGACTGCCGATTGGACTCCCTCGCGCCGCTACTGATGCCGGGCGGGAGGCTGAGCGAGGGTGAGGAGATCGGTATTGCCTCTCTCTTTCTCTCTCTCATGTCGATCAGATAGTTTTAGCTCGTGTGTCAAGAATATGAATACGAGACTCTCCAGCCCTTCCATAAGCCACCCCGAAGACCTCCTCCATCCATTACATGTCTCCCCCTGGTTAGACACCCTCGCCTCCCTTGGTCGCCGCCGCCGGGACAAATGAAGTCGTTGCGTCTGGGATGTACACACGTAGAGACAACAACGGACCCGCGTCAAGCCGAGATAAAGTTCGCGGGGGATTCGCATAATGAGGAATGGGTCTGCGGTGGCTTATAACTCACTCTCATATGTATGCGACTCACATTAATCAAGCGGCCGACGTGGAGGAACCAGCCGTCGCGAGTGAGATGTGGCGAGGAACATACCAAACGTAATAACGCTATTAATTTAATCAGCATACAAGTCTAGGCGACGTCAGGGATCTGCCTGCGAGTGGCTACAGGCTGCCAACACGCCCCTCGCCGCCCGACCTGCTTACTCCTCCTCCTCCTCCTCCTCCTCCTCCTCCTCCTCCTCCTCTTCCTTCTCCAGCTCCTACTACTACTCCTACTCCTCGTCTGCTGACCTTTATTCTAGACTCTCACATGCTTACCCTGCTTTTTTTTTCTCATGAACAAACGTTGCCACCACAAAACACCAGGATTCGCAGTCTAACGCCCTGCTCGGTGGACACTGCACAGCCACTCGGTTGCTCTTGCCTACACTCTCGACCTGCGCTTTCTCGTGCCTCCGGCTCGCCTCGCCGGCCTGTGCTCGTCTAACTCGCAACTAGAAACTCGCCCCAGCCCGCCTCTCCCGCTGCCGGTGTCTTACAGAGGTGAAAGGTGCATGAATAAAAAAAAACCCAGCCAGTGGTCCGCTACGTGCTTGTTGATCACTGGAAGGATACCGAGACGGGATGACCGCCACAAAATAAATAAAAAGCAAATATCTTGCAAAAGAAAAGCTTAACTCAACTGAGAAAAGAAACTAAATAAGTTTTAGGAAATCCGCGGCACTAAACAACAATATCCTTCCTTTCATCAGTCTGCCTTTTTTAAAATTATTTTTACATCATTACTCTGGCTTTAACTTTTCTTCGTCATCCTCGGGTTGTTCCATTAATTTGAAAAATGAGACAAGCGAGCCTCCAGCGCTGCCGGGTCGTCTTAATTCAGTGACGCTACACACGGTGGCGCTAACATCCCCTCGGCGCCGTAAACAAAGCCGTGAATATTGCTATGAAGGACCAGTTTGTTATCAGATCCCGACCGGGTCCAACGAGGGGTCACTCTTCCTGCCTCTCGCCGGCCCACCGCCACTTATTACCATACTGAGGTCACAGCGGCCCACCAGCACTCGCGTCTTCACCTGGGAGGCCGGCAGCGGGACGGGGCGGGAAGGATGTTAGCTTCCTTGGGAGATGGACGGATAGAAAGGGCGGGGGTAGCCATTTTGCCGGGTGGTGTACAGACTCTTGAGGGCTCTCTGCCACCTCAGATCAGGGGGTCAGGAGGGAGTTCGGGACCTCCCAACAACCCTCCCGCACCCGGCATGTTAACTTCTCGGGTCAGCTATGAACAAAATTCACACTTTTATCTAGCACCGCCTCAAGTAACTGGACCGATCATACATTGTTTTATTTTTTTTAATATTTCCATTAGGTTTGAGCTGGCATCGTAAGCTGGCCCATTAAGCTGACCTCAGCATCGCCGTGTACCTGTGCAATTACCTTGAGTGAGGCTTGCCAGGGCTACACGAGTGACAAATTGCCGAGGAAGATAAGAGAAATCCGACTCTGTAATCAGCATTCGTCACAGGAGTAGCGGCGGACGGGCGCGATACTTAAGAGGGAAGCCCCTAATGCCTCCTGAAGGGCTACTGATGGCACTCCCTCCCTGCCCCGTCCACCCCTGGGCCGCCCTACAAAGGCCCACAGTAAAGGCCGCCGTCTGGGTATGACCACCAACATGTACATCTCAATACCCACGCGAGCGCCCACACGAGGCAGGACCAGCGCCGGCCAGTCTCCATGCGGCTGGATTCCACGGGTGAGCCCTTGCGAAGGATTCATGGAAATTTTTCGCATTCGATTCAGCGTTGCCAGATTATCGTACTCAGAGCATCGTATTTTTCGATTTCTGACCAACAACTACTGCAAATAAAAAAGGAACCCGCGAATAACTAACCATTTTAACGACAGCTATAAATGAAGCCAGCTATTGCAGTGGACGATACAGTTTTGGGGGTGGAAATCGGTAACTGTAAGGCTGAGTACGAGAACCTGGCAACACTGATTCGATGTGTAATGGCGACGCAGAAGAGGACGAAGTGCAGACATTTTCCCTTCCCGTGTTCAACGAGGCACTGCATTCCGTCCCTCGCGTAATTCAGGTTCTGACGAGCGGATGTCATGTTTCCCGTCCCGGCCGTCTTAAATCACAGGCTCAGGTGGTTGGATTTAAGACACTCGGTGGGACGCAGGCATCATCACGAGGGGGTGGGAGGCGAGGAAGGGCAGGTTGTGGGTCGTGGGTGGGAGGGAGGGAGTGGGTGGGGGGGGGGGGTGCGGTCATGCTTGATTAGTGTTCTGTTCGATAGAGGAAATCAAGAGAAGATGAGAACAAGGGCGGAGGAAGGCAAATAAAAAATAATGATACGGATGACGATGATGGGGATGATGCTGGTGATGATGATGATGAGGAGGAGGAGGAGGAAGAGACGAACGAGAAGAACGAGGAGGGTAACGACGGTAATTAAAAAGAAGAGAAGGATGAGGAGACGGAAGATAAGTAGGAGGAGGAAGAGGCGGAATAGAAGAAGACGAGAAGCAGGAGTAAGAAAAAAGCGGCACACAGAAGCTTGTCTAGGGAGTGAGCGAGGGCAGCAAGGGCCGGCGGAGAATCAATCACCTTGACACGGACCGTAATTATGTTAAAAGAATGATGAACATATATTTTCGTCTCCCGGCCGCCCCAGGTCTCAATCGGGAGCCATTACCTGCCGCTTACCCGACACCACACACCTGGACACATCGACTTTGCCCGACAACACGAATTCAGTGGCTGACTCAACTTACTTACCGATGAGACAGAAATACAAAGGTGCCAGCTGATAAGGACCCAGAGATACATCAATTTCACCCCCCAATCACTCCTGCGAACTCTCTCTGGTCGGTATACTGTCAGACCCTTCCACCCCTAACATCAACTACTTTCAACGGCCGAAAGGAAATTCAGTCAGGTTCTAGTGAGTATTTCTTTAAGTTCATGGTACAGAAGAAGGGTCAAACTACCAGAAGGGTCATAAAAGTAGCCCTAGAAATGCCCAAAGTCAGATATGTGTAGCTACTTGGGCGCCAGAATGCTTAGGAATATAACCCTAACATTCTTACAGCGGTGCGCATCCATAGAAACACCAGCTTTTAAGGGCACACGTCCATAATGGCAACGTCGATTATGAAAGCCGTTGGAAATCTGGCTAAGGATCGGGCGGCGCGCACGGTACAGCTGCATGGAAAGGTGGTATTGTTGTCAGCTCCGGGCCGCAGTTCGTGACCCGCGTATCGACCGTTCAATCTTAACTATTACTGTAAATTCACTTCGTGTCATGTAAATAATGCGGCCAGGTTAGTCTTTTACTTGGGTTCGTCTTTATCCTCTTTTTTTTCTTAGTCTTTTACGGTTCGTTTTGAGCAGTGAAGGAAGTTTCTCGCCTTCGAAGAAATATGAGGCTACTATAGGGAAGCGAGTTCTGTGAGAGCGAAAGGTAGAAGGCAATACTGAAGCAAGAAAAGGAAAAGTCTTAATTGGGCATCCCGGAAGTACTGTAAATGTAACTGTCATATAAATAACGACGAATGATCGCTAAGACCAGTCTCGTGTTTGGGGAATGAAAGTTCATTAAGTGTTGAAGGCAGAGAGATTAAAGCATGAGTAACACGTCACAAAACAGGCAAAAGAGAAAGACGATAAATATAAGTGTCGTGTAAATAGCAGTAGAGTGAGAGCGAGACCAATTTGGCGTTTCTATTTAATAAGTAAAAACATAACTTATACGAGGAAAAAGTAGAGAAAAAAGGCAACATCTTCTGTTTTATGGCAAGGGAATGAAGTGCATGAGAGTACATCATGGTTCCTTCCTAACCCAAACAACACAAACGGTGGTGACCAGCGTGGTGAGCAGCGGTGGTGAACATTACTGTGAGTAGACCAGGAAACGCCCGTGGCGGCCCATGACATGTGGCCGGGGCCTCAGACCCACGCAGTAATATGTGCTCATACAGGCAATGGCTGTTAACTAGGTGCTGGAGGAGAGAAACGAGCAAGGGTTGTTGGAATCTCATGTCGACACACCTCATCTACATGCTAGGAATGGTTGCTAATTTGGGTTTCATTTCATTTATTACGCCTCCAGGCCATCGAGACGAAAGAAATAATGTTATTGTTTCTTGTGAGCTGTCATACGCGAGTATGAAACGTAATGAGTTCATGGTTAGCGTTCCGGTGATTAGGAATGACCAGCTCCTCCCCGTCCCAGAGGTCATGAAGACCTGCCAGCAATGTCATGTCAGCCCGTAAAGTTATGTATGTTAAGCGGCTCCCGGTGCGCAGCGTTAGCCCGCCCGGGAGGACGCGGCAGCCTCCCACCTGCCCACCAGGTAGCTTATGCCAGTGTTTTCTTCCTTTCCAGGTGTTGAGGCGCAGATGAGAGACTGACGGTGAAGCCTTTTCTACCGCTGCCCCGTCTGCTGTCTCGTCAGGGACTTTGTTCCGGCCCACCCACCGGCCACCACCTGACGCAGGAGAACAAGTCCCGTCACTAGTTCCAGCCAGTGAGCTGGACTAGTGGACACACCACAACCACCGCCTTCCCAGTGCGCGACAGCCACCCTCTCAGGGCACCCAAGTCCGCCCTCATCAGCAGTGCAGCTTTGCCACCGTAACCGTGGCAGAAGAAGCACTCTTCATGATTACCATGGATATTCCGCCCCCGCCCACCCCCCACCAAGTAGTGCACGCGCAGACCATCATGCAGCAGCCAAGTCCAGAGGACGCCAAGAAAAAACGTGAGTATTCAAAATCGTTCAAAACGTTTTGATTTCCTTCTCACTCCTCACTCTCATGCAGTGCCGCGCCCTCGTGTTCTCAGCGATATTCTTAATAGGAAGATGTTTTCCTTACACACTACTTCCCGGTGGTAAAATACCTTATAGACAGAGTTAAAATCCGGGCATTCTGTCGTTCCTGTGGCTGAGGGCGCTAATACAATCTTATCAGCCAGCTTCACAGACGCACGAGACACCTCGGCGGGTCATAAGGAACGTTGATTATACACTCCTGTCGGGGGATATAATCAGCGGTCCTTGTGTGGCGGGCGCCCCCTCCCCCCCCGCCCACGAGTCAGGTATTTAACATCACTAAGTAAAGACTTGGTAATTTTATCTCTTCATAGCCCCGAATTCTGAGGTACATTCTTGAAAACTAAACTGCGTACCTTCGAAGTCTCGGAGACAACGAAATGTTCTGTACATTGCATCTCCATTCTCTCTCTCTCTCTCTCTCTCTCTCTCTCTCTCTCTCTCTCTCTCTCTCTCTCTCTCTCTCTCTCTCTCTCTCTCTCTCTCTCTCTCTCTCTCTCTCTCTCTCTCTCTCTCTCTCTCTCTCTCTCTCTCTCACTAAAACAGTTTCATGAGACCCACCCACGTATCAGTTTGCACACGTCATTAGCACATCCCTACGCAGCCCCTCACCTGTGTTTGCTGCCCACTCTCACCTGACGTGTCGACCGAGACTAACCGAGCCGCGAGGAGACGAACGCTCATCAACCAGTTCCACTCTCTCGTGCCAACACACACACACACACACACACACACACACACACACAGGTCCCACTCTCCCCCCCCCAACACACACGCACACGCACACACAGATCACCTCCTTCTCCTCCCCACACATACAGGCACACCTTGTATCGGATTCTGACGGCGGGAACTCAGACGTATTGCACCTGTTTGGATCTGCATTGCTCTCCGTCTACGAGGCATCTCTCATTCGCCCCGTGAAAGATGGATGGCCGCGGCGTCGAGCATGAAGTAATCTCGTGTCAGAGGAGCCAAGGCGCTCATTACGTTGAATTATGGTAAAATTATCAGGCGTCCGTAACAACCCGTCCGGCGAGGTGAGTGCCCACTGGTAAAGGCTTCCGGGTGCAAAGAGAACTGCCCGGGGGGAGGAGGGGTAGGGGGAAAGGAGAAAGGGAGGGAGGAAGGGGGAGAGAGAAAAAGAGCGAGAGATTTAAGCATTTAAGTGAAGGTAAAGAGGGATAAAGAGAAGGGTTTTAGGTGAAGGAAAGAATGGAGGGATGGAAGGAGGATCTTTAAGTGTGGAAGAATAAAGGAGATGGAGAAGGGACTTTTAAATAATGGGCCGTAACGAGAAGAAAGAAAGGGAGCATGCAGAGGGAAAGGATGGTGGAGCAAGAGAAAGAAGAATGGAGGGAGGGAGAGAGGGAGGGAGGGAGGGAGGGAGGAGGGGAGGCGGAGTACTGGTGTTAGTTGCAAAAAAATAAAACTCGTTAATTTTCTGTAGCAAGACCTCGCAGCGTGTACCCTCCGCGCTCCCTTCCTCCTTGCACTTCGCGTTCGTATTTAATCGGCTCCTTGCTTTAGTTTAATTTTCTTTTAGGCTCCTTGCATTTCTTTTTCGCTCAAGCCCTCTTCCGCTCCCTGTCTTTGCTCTTTGAACTGTTATACCGCATCTTTCAGTTTCTTCAGTGTTAGCGAGTCGTTCTGGATCTTTTGTTAGTACTTATTGTTTACGTTTTCAGTGTCTAGGCCATCATACTCTTTAAACGCACTTCATTTTCCTTCTCCACAATGGTCCTCTTCATCCTCCTTTCTCTTCGCGGCTCGCCATGGAGGGGGAGGAGGAGAGGTGGTTGATGGAGGGTCAGTGGGGCCGGGGCGGCGTGGGGAGGGTCGGGGCGTGTCTGGGAGGGCCAGGAAGGAGGAGCAACAACATCTGCAAGCCACCGTCAGCCCGGGGCGCGGCGCTACCTTGTGTTTTTCTTGTAATCACCGTGAGAGAGACAGTAAAGCAGACTAGAAAAAAACTCATTGACGTGGTTCCTGGCCGGCGAAGTTTCTTAAGCGACTCAGTATGCACAGGTAAACATGCAAAGAAGTGCCAATCATCATACATTATGGCATGGGCGCAGGGAGCATGCGATTAGGCGAGCAGCGAACACGGGTAGAGACAAAAGCGCTGATGGGAATAATTACGGTTGTCAGGGTCTTTTTTTGTGTGTGTAGCTTTGGTGGCTGCCTTTTATCGCCGCTTCATTATGGCGGTAAGCAGAGGGAGGGAGGGAGGGAGGTAGGAGGTCAATAGTGGCTCCTCTCGTAACGGTGGAGGCGGGACACAAGTTATTTTAGCGGATGAGGCTTAGCAGAGACGAGTCGCGTGGAGATCACATCACGACCTGTCCCGTGCACCTCCGCCATCCATCCTGCGAGCCTGACCAGATACCATCTATCCCAAGCCTCGGCTGGGGCTACTGGTGCTTAATTTCTACGTTACAAAACTACCATAAAACCATCTAGCTTTATAAGGCAGTGGGGAGGGGGGTTGGGGGTGAGGTCTGCGGCACACGACTCCCGGGCCCCAATCAGAGTGAGCCGTGTGTGGATGCCGTTTTGGACGTCCGAGTAATACATCCCATTCTTATTAACAATTACTGGAATCGTATTGACAGTAAGTGGCGGCAACACACCTCAGGCATCCGGCATGATCCTCATCGGCCACTCCGAGGCATGGGAGGATCGTAAAGTTTAGAGTGATGGCTCCTAACTGGATTACTGCTTTAATAAACTTCTTCTTACGACACCCAACTATTACGTGGGTTCCCATCAATGAACACACCTGAACGGCGAGGCCCAGGTGAGTGCTGCCTCGGCCGCGGTGAGCAACGACTCCGGGACACGCACTCACGCCGTGGATGCTGAGGAGAGGCGCCACGTAGCAAAAACCTGGATGGCGATAACTCAGACGGAGCAACGGGCCGCCGCCTCCTCCACGCGCTGACTTAGTGCCGCAGAGTGTAAACAGAGAAATTTGGCGGACGAGTCAAACGGAACGAGAGAGGCGCCACGGGTCACACGAGGCCAAGGCAACACCCGCGTCCCTCACCTCCAAAAATTATCAACACCTCATCTCCGTGTGACTTAAAACTCCAAACTACTAAACACAATTATCTATTTTTTCCCACGGTTAATGAGAGAAAATAAATCCTCGGCATTGAATTTTCTCACCACAAATTAAACTCCGCAGAGAACCTTGTGTTAAAAACCTCCATAAAACCACGGCGCTAAAGTAAGTTACATAAAAGAAGTCCGTGTCACTGCGCTTGTTTTCGTATCGGGCCGAATTTCCTGTTCCCGCCGCAGCCCAGTTAATGATGATGAGCGGCGTGAGTCGGTAATGCTAACTTGATGATGATGGTGCGGCCCGGTGACAGTTCCAGGGGAGAGGAGGAGTGGGGAGGCTGAGGAGGTGGGAGTAGTTAGCCCTTACCCCTTCACCTCCCTGCCTACCCCCGTCATTCTCCGTCTCCCCCCCCCCCCCTTCACTCATCCTCTCTTCAGGGTGGAAAAGAAAAGAAATCAAACCCACAAAATACGAGGGCATACGATAGAAATAAGAAAAGAGGAGAAATTAGAGGAACAAAGCGAAGTCTGTAATTCAATTTTAAAGAGATTTATAGCAGTGACTTGCAGTTCTTTAATTCATGTCTGCTGATCATGACGTGTGGCTTGCTTTCTCTATCGCAGACCTTTGTGTTCGTACCCCGGTGTTCTCTGGCCTTTGCCGCACGACAGTAGGAAGTTAAAATAAGATGTAGCACTGTCTGATCAATTAGTGTCAGAGAAAATCATGAAGTTAAAGCTGGAAATCCATCAAATAAGGACAATGTTGTAAGTTGCTCAACCGCCTGCAAGTCTACCACCACTACCACCATCATAACTACCACCGTCACCACTATCACCACCACCATCATAACTACCACCATCACCACTATCACCACCACCATCATAACTACCACCACCACCCCTATCACCACCACCATCATAACTACCACCACCATCACCACTATCACCACCACCATCATAACTACCACCACCACCCCTATCACCACCACCATCATAACTACCACCACCACCACTACCAGTCAGGAACTCCCCACTCGTCCGCTCTCCCCACCATCATCACCACTAACACCACCACCATCATAACTACCACCATCACCACCACTATCACCACCACCATCATAACTACCACCACCACCACCACTACCAGTCAGGAACTCCCCACTCGTCCGCTCTCCCCACCATCATCATCACTAACACCACTAATCCCACCACCATCGCAATCATCCCCATCCATCACCACTACCACCACCACGTTCATCACCACCACACCACCGTAGCCGCTCAGACAACCCTCCTTCACCACTACAACCACCCCTACTCCCTCCCTCACCATCACCACCTAACCACAACCACACAGCCTCCATCACCACCACCACCACCTCACCACCATAACCACCATTTAGACACCACCTTTCTCTACTCAATGCCCTCACCACTACCTCCATCACCACCACGCACCACCACTACCACCTTCATCACCAGTTCCCTTACCCCTCACCCCACCAACCAAATCCTCATCGCCACCACCTCCACCATCACCATCATCGCCTCCACTCACCTGCACTTCCCATTAGGCCGCGGGTTTCCCTCCTCCTCACCTCCCACACCTTGCCTCGGGAACATCTAAAGGTCGCCAGGTAAATATTGTCAATGGCTTGTCAACACGGATCCGCTGGAGGCGTCATTAGCGTAGGCCAGGTGAGTGCGGGCCGGCCTGTCGCCACCACCTGTCCGTCCTTACCTGTGCGGACTTGATGAAGGTGTGGATGGGTTTATTTGGCTGCTGCTTCTCCTCCCTTCCTTTGTTAGTGTGACGTTGCTTTGTGAGGTTGATAGTGTTGTTGTTTGTGTTGTTTGAGTTGATTGGTTTGGCTGTTGTGTGTGATTTGACGGCAAAGATTTAGGCCAAGAGCAAAACACAATGATCAAAAATGCCCCAAACTCCAATAGAAATAAATGTAGAGAGAGAAAGACGCTAAAAGACCAGGATCGACTATGTATGGTTACTGTGGTGTCTTATATATCTAATTGTTGTGAGTCCAGTTATATTCCTAGTGTGGTGGTGGCGCTGTTGTGGTGGTGGTGGTGGTGTTCGGTGGTGGTCATGGTGGCTGCGCTCGTATTTTACTTTTTTGCGGTGGTGGTAGTGGTGGTGGTTGTGGTGGTGGTGGTTGTGGTGGTGGTTGTGAAGGTTGTGAAAGTACGAGTGATACTGATTTGATTGTGTCTTACTAAATCACTTACTCATTTTACGATTGTTATTATAAATTGCATGTCAGCAAGATAACCATTCCTTCAGTTATTCTCCTAATGTTTTTTTTTTTGTTGTTGTTGTTGATAGTACTATTGTTTACTCCTCCTCCTCCTCATCTTTCTAGCCCTCCGCCTCGTATCACTACTACTAATAATAATATTGTCACTACTACTGCTACTACTATCACTACTACTACTACTACTACTACTACTACTACTACTTGATTTGAAACGACAGGGATTTGAAACTTCCTGGGATAAAGAGGAAGGAGAAGTGAGATGAAGGGAGTTGTGAAGAAGGAAGAGGGAGGGAGAAGGACGGAGGGAGGGAGAGGGAGGGAGGGAGGAGAGAGGATAAGGAGATGAAAAGATCCATAGATGACGCGGCGTGAAATACCGTATCAGATCCGCCAATGTCGCCTTGTAATGAGGAATGAGGCGTGAGGTGAGGTGAGGTGAGGACTTTGTGTGTGTGTGTGTGTGTGTGTGTGTGTGTGCGCGCGAACCTGTCACCATTACCGCGCACAACAACCACCCACACCATAATCACTACCCATTAACACCACCATCAACACCACCAATTCGGCGGCCAGGCACACCATCCTCCCTCCCTTCCTTCCTACCTTCCATCCACAAAACTTATTCTTCCTCAGTCACCTCCTCGTGATACAGAACTTAAAGGTCGTCTTGAGGCTTGTGGCGGTGAGGTGGACGAAGCGTGAATGGGACCTGCTCGCTTCCTCCTCCGTGACGCAGCACCGGTAGGAGGAAGAAGAGGAGGAGGAGGAGGAGGAGGGAGATAAGAGCAGGAGAGGCACCCCGCGGTCTCCCTCTTCGCCTCACGTCGCCCTATGTCTCTTCCCTCCTCCAAATCTCCTCCCTGCGCCACTAGGCTCTGATGGTCGGATGCTGACGATGAGATTCACAAATGAGGGTATTCACGTAGACTTGGCGCGCGGTGAATAGAATCTGTGTTACAAGTGGTTTTCCCTGAGGCTACCTACACGCGGTTGGGGTGTGAACGGCGATATTACGGCTGTGTCTCTGTCTTAGTCTGTTTGTTGTCTCTCTTCCTCTCTTTCCCTCTCTTCCTTCTTCTTCTCCTTCTCCGTTTTCTCTTTTTCTCATTCTCATTCTTATTTTTTCTCTTTTACTTTCTTTTTCTCCTTCTCCTCCTTTTATCATTCTCCTTCTCCTTTTCCTTCTTCTTCCTCTCCCTCTCCATCTCTCTCCCTCTCGCTCTCACCTGTTCCCCTATACCTGTGTTTCCCGACAATAATCATCCCCCGCCTCCGATCTGTACTACCAGGTAAGGCGCATACCGGTCCATTGATTTAATGAGCACCTGTTTGATATCTTGTCCAATCTGGCGAATCATAGAAGCATGAAACACTAAAATAAAAAGTCGATCTAATGATAGTTCTCACGTGTCCAACAATCGAAACTTGCTTGATTAAGAGATTACTTTCAAAACCACCCTACTTTTTGCCTTATCTCTATATCTTTTACCTTTTTACCCCCTCAATCACTCCATCGTTTTCTTCCGCCGTCCGCCCTTCTCCTCGTTCTCGTACTCTACTTCCTCCGCCTTGTATTGCTTTCAAGTTTTTATCTTATCGCTCTACCTTTTACCCCTTTATCCTCCTCCTCCTCCCCCTTCAATCACTACATCGTTTTCTTTTGCCGTCCGCCCATCTCCTCCTCTTCCTCCTCCTTCTCCTACTCCGTCTTCTATTGCTTTCAAGTGGATGTGTCTCGTTGTGTTCCATCAGTAAGTAGCTCCTGGCCACTCTCTCTGTCCGCGCCGCCACGTTATCAGTTTGGCAGTGAATGCGCATCTTCGGCGTTATCAGTATTGCCACCCTTGTCTTCTCGCATCGCCTCCAACCATGAGTGTGTTGAGGAACGTAGGAGTGAGATGCAACCTTTACACTGAGGCGCGCATGCGTGTCTTGTGTGTGTGTGTGTGTGTGTGTGTGTGTGTGTGTGTGTGTGTGTGTGTGTGTGTGTGTGTGTGTGTGTGTGTTTCTACGTGTTTCTTGACCGCAAAAAACACACCCTACAATTTAATCAAAACTAAACTTATATCGCGCCGCACCCCAACCCGCAGCTCGGTGAACCTGAAGGCTACTGATCATTAGACAGACCCCCAGTTATGTAGCTTATGAAATTCTAATCAAGTCTGCAGGGGGATCAGGGGGGAGGGCAGGGGGAATGCGGCAACCAAATGAGACGTTCAAGAGCAATTTACCGAGAGATCACCGCAGGAGGAGAGTGTATCACAGCGCAGCCCTCCACCGGCCGACGCGGGGATGCTACCACAAGCCTCGTGGCAACGGTGTGCGCGGCGCCTGTCTATGGAACAATGAGATTCTGAATATGTTCGATAAATGGCTTCGTCGGTTAATTACTATACTGTCTTATCTATTTTCTTTTTGCTGACGGTTAAGATATTTGGTTGTTGGAAGTCATCGTTACATTTATTTATTTATTTTTATACAGCATCCACAAAGCGCTAAGTTACGCCTCGGCACCCCTCATACGGTACAACACCTCCTTATACTCGAATCTTTCACGGATTCATTACTCGCCAACCACACTGAACTTGGCCGCAGCGACGTGCGTTGCGGCACCTCGCAGCGGTGCGCCGCGCTGCTCTCCGCGGCCAGCAGCCAGATGGGGAAGCACTTGCTCGGTGTCGTAACGCCACGTCGCGAGCAACAACGGCATCTTGCGAATCCGACGGTTGGGAAATTTATTCTTTTTCGCTGCAAGAGCCTCATCAGAGACAGCCCTTTCCCTTTCCCTCCTCCATCACCTTTTCCGTCACTCCCTTCCCCTTGCCTTCTCGTCCATGTCCCTCTCCGTCTCTCCATAATGACGGGGAGCCGTGTGTCCTCCCTGACACATGTACTTGAGGCTCGACGGGGCTGCCGTGATCCAAGGATGGAAGGAAAGAGAGGCGCATTATGTTGAATCTAAATCGCTTCCTGGACGAGAGATGATTAATATAAGAGGGCGTAATATTGTTCTAGTAGATCTCCCTCCACAGTCAGTAGATAAGAACACGGAAGATCGATAACGCAGGAAAACAAATTAGGAACAGTAAAAATAGAGAAAATGATAAGCAAGAACATAGTGTAGACGAATGACAGGGACGAACAAGGAAGACAGACACGCTGACGGACGGGAGAGACAGGCAGAGAAGCAATAATGAGTGAAAACGGCGAGCAGCTCAAGGCGGCCGCGGCCCGGCTCGCGCGAAGTGTGGACGGATGGAGGCCGCGGCGGCGCTCTCAAGGCTCCTCCCCCGCGGCGGTGCACGAGGGGAGAGGGGAGGGAGGAGGGGGGGCGACGCGTGACGTAAGTGTGCACCCGGCGACAAAAATACATAACCAGACCCAAACTAAAGATAGACAAAGAACGAAGGACTGAAGAAAACGAAGAATAGAAAACGCAAGCGAAACAGAGCAAATAGCGTAATGATGTTCTACGAAACGAAATTCACCACGGGACGTTTTGAGAAAAACTGTACTACTATAAAAGAACAATACGAAAAGCCATCATATATAATTACAATCATCTACATCCTTTATAATCAGAATATAATAATACACCATCGCACACACGTAAAAAAAAAAATGAAAAAAAGATCCACAGTACCGAGACATTTCAAAACCCACCACCTGGAAACCTCCTAGAATAATACAAAAAAAAAAAATAGATATCAGCGAGTGGCCTCACATTTTTTTAGTCAACACTTTACGGATGGTTGGTTGGGTGTTCGACAGAAAAAAAATATATATATATAAATGACTGTGTTATAAATATCGTATAAATATCTAAGCGTGAACAAAATAAGCTGCGTCACAATATTAAATGATGTTGTTGTCTTTTACTGGAGTTGAATATTCACGCGATCATTAATATTTTCTTTAGTGGAGTTTGTTGAGTGGTTGTGTGTCTGTGTGTCTGTGTGTCTTTGTGTGTGTGTGTGTGTGTGTGTGTGTGTGTGTGTGAGAGAGAGAGAGAGAGAGAGAGAGAGAGAGAGAGAGAGAGAGAGAGAGAGAGAGAGAGAGAGAGAGAGAGAGAGAGAGAGAGAGAGAGAGAGAGAGAGAGAGAGAGAGAGAGAGAGAGAGAGAGAGAGTGGATGTGAATGATATATAGATGTTAAGAATGAGTAAGACGGTGACGTGACGAAAAGTTGTGAGGGGTGGAGGGGGGGGGTTAGAAAGGGGGGGGGAGGGGGGAGGGGGGAGTCACAGATGAGATGAGATGAGATGAGGTGAGGTGAGGTGAACCTGTCTGCACATCTTTCTGAACTTAAAGATCAAGCTAACGCAACTGTAAGATATGCTGAGCTCATTGGATTTCGATTTATAATATTATTCTCTCTCTCTCTCTCTCTCTCTCTCTCTCTCTCTCTCTCTCTCTCTCTCTCTCTCTCTCTCTCTCTCTCTCTCTCTGTTCATCTTTTTCACGGCTTCTGTTCATTGTAATTCTATCGCTTTCTATCCTCTTTTTATGTGTAGTCACTTTTTTTCATCCTTTTCATCATCCATTCACACCTCCGTTCACTGTATAACGCGCACTCCACCCCTTCCTTCTCTCATTCTGTCTCTGTCTCCGTCTCCCCTTCCTCCTCCTCCTCCTCCTCCTTCCGTCCCTGCCTCGCCGCCCCCCTCCGCCCGTCCTTCCCTCCCCAGCTTCCTCTTCGCTCACGTTTTCTCTTACAATGATAAGGGGTGACGCGCGCAATCATGCCATCTCCTTCACTTGGCCTCATTTCACCGACAATCCCGCACTGTTCCACTTCTATCTGCCATCGTCCGGCCTTGGTAATGAGCCACTCTCGCTGCTTACTTCCTTGAAACGAGTTGGTGAAATGGTTAATATGCACTGTAACGCTGATGTTAACTGTATTCTTTTCCTTTTTCTAACTTGTCCAGTCTTTGTTCATCCTTAACCCGTCCGCTGCGATTGGCACGTATTTCGCCTTCACTGGTAGCCTGGTAATACAAACTCACAGGTCTTTCTCTGACTCTGTGGTGGATAGTGGAGTGTTTCCCATGTGGTATTGGTATGCTGGATATCCTATTAGGCTACATTTTTCCTCATTGTATTATAGCAGCCACTTTTTGTTCTATTCCTATAACTTGGTGAGATCTTCTTGTAGGAAATCCGCAGTCAAGGGGTCAGTAATGCTTTGTTCTCACACTTTCCGACTCAAAACCTGGTCGTGAGAAGGATACGGCAGCTCGGGATCAATATTACCACTACGATTTTGCTTATTTTATTTCTTTCTACCATCGTTCGGTCTTAGGTCCACACTATTAAACGTATCGGTCACCCATTACAAGTATTTCCTAAGGCCATAGAGAAGATTAACTGGGTATTCACGGGTGTTTTTTCCCGTTCAAGGTTCAGCAGCCGTGTAAACTTATCACTAGCATCACAAAACAGTCCATGGAAATCCCAGCAACAGCTTTTACGAGAGACTTTTTACGCGGGGGAACTGAGGCGTCGATATGTTTAAAAATACGAGAGATTCCGTGATGAGTCGCCGTCGCTATCTCCACCCACCGATGCCAGAGTATCGTACTCAAGAGCCTCGTATTTACCGGTTTCTGAGCCATAGCTATTGCCAAAAAAAACACCAATAATTAACCATTTTAACGATAAATATATATAAAAGCAATTGCTGGGGTCGAGGAGGCAGTTTTTGGGGTCGGAAATTGGCAGACATAAGAGGCTGAGTACGATAATCTGGCAATGTTATCTCCACCCCTGGTCCGCGTGAAAAGACCACCGCCATAGATAGCGAGGACACTTCAATAGCTCCCTGTGAACGTGACGGAGATGGACGCTGCTTCCTCCCTTACCTGACGAACATCCTCAATTTCAGGATAATTGCTTCCTCACCCCCGAGACACCCTGCAGGAAGTGGTGGTGGGTTGGCCCGGGTATGGTAAGGGTCCTGCTGGCTAACTGCCCTCCCCTTCCTTTCCTTCCTTCCGTCCTTCCTTCCCCTGCTCTCTACTCCTATGTTTAACTCTGTCCTCCCACGCCAAGGATGTCCCGCTGTCTGCATGCCTGTCTCCTTCCCTTTCTCCTTGTGGCAGACTCCGTTTAGCACATTCCGAGCAGTCCGACTCCTTCTCCCCGACCTTGATCATTACCGGGCTTCCTGTTTTCCCGATGGCCTTCCTAAAGTGCTCGCTATTACCTGTTTGTTTGTTTGTTTTTGTCTGGTGCTTGTCCTTCCGGTTTCCTGTTTCTGGGTCTCCCCGTTACGAGTTAGGTTTTCCGCGTAACCAGAAGAGACTAGAATGATGTGGCGTGTGAACCAAGGAGGGGGAGGTAGGGGGGGGAAGGGGACGGCGTGGAAGCTGGAAAATACGGGTTACGCAACGAAGACACACACACACACACACACACACACACACACACACACACTCTCTCTCTCTCTCTCGGGCTGGGGGCAACAATCTCCTTCCCTATAAAAGTTCAGCGAATGCCATTTTCCTGTGTCTGCCGGGGACAACGAGGCCCCATAGCCCTTCCCTGTGACAGTCTAATTGCCTGTATCTTGCCCGGCGCCCTCACTAAGATACGGCGGGCGACAGCGAGAGGGGCAGAAAAAAAGAAAGAAAACGGACACCAACCAACTCCCGCCCCGAAACGCATACATAAATATTCATCGGCACTGTAAAACAAGACGAGGCCAGCCATTATGGATTCCAGTCAGCGTCGGGCAGAACAAACAGGTCATAAAACACCGTAAAACCTAAGATTCAGAGGAAGTCAGACACGCGGACCCGCCTTCCTTCTTGAGCGGGGTGGCTAGTGCGAAGGTGGGAGGGAGGGAGGCTGCGGTGGTGGTGAGGTTGGTGGTGTTGGTGGTGAAAGTGTGAGTGGTGGTGAGGGCCGTGATTGTGAGAGCTATGGTGGTTGTTGTGGTAGTGAGGTGAGGTGGTGTTGTTGGTGGTGATGATTGTGGTAATGATGGTAATGATGACGAGGGCTGCAGTGGTAGTGGTGGTGAAGGTACAAGCGGCAGTGTGGTTGGTGATGACCGTGGTGATGTTGGTGAGAGCTGTGGTGGTGATAATGAGTGTGCAAGTGGTGGTGTGCTTGGTGATGGTCGTGGTGATGATGGAGGTGAGGGTCGCGAGGGCTGTGGTGCTGGGTGTGAGAGAGTAATTGGTGGTGACGTGGTAGCGGTGGTAGTGGCGAGCTGGTAACATTGTCGCACTGAAACACCTGGAAGCATATCAATATAACTAAAAACAAACAAGACAAATACATCACGCGAACACTCTCACGTGGTAATACATAAGTAACTCCTAACCATGACCTCAGCAACAAAGAATCTCTCTCCTTCACCGAAACACAACAAAAAATACGTCCCAGACTCCTCCTCGACCGCAAAACAAGAACCATTAACCTGGAATCGTGCAGTGATAGGTAATTCAACACTTTCCTCTTGGATTACCACCACGCGAGCCGTAAGCGGGCCAGACCAACGTTACACTCAGGGGTTATCAGCGGTGTCAAATTATCGTACTTATCGCATTGCATTTCGTAGTTTCTGACCAATAACGAATGCAAAAACAAACAAACAAACATCAATAAATAGGAGTTTTAACGCTAACTTCAATTTTCTATCGTTAATTATGTAGGTACAAGAGTTTGAGGCTTAAAAGTAATAAAGACGATGTGGTGAATACGATAATCTGGCGACGCTAGGGGTTACTCGTATATTCTTAAACATTTCGGCAACCAGGCACATGCACACATTTGACAAGGCTTTCGTGGGCGTTATGGGCATTTCCAGGGGTAGTTTTCTGACCCTGGTGGTAGTTTGACCCTTCTTCTGTACCGTGAACCTAAACAACACACTCATTAGAACCCGACTGGTCTCTTTTTCGGCCTTTGGAGACAGCTGATGTGAGAGTCGGGAGCGTCTGAGAAGAGCGACCTAAGACTTGAGCGTTCAGCAGCGTTCCCAAGTTATCGTACTCAGCGCATTGCCTTTTTGTAGTGTCTGACCGATAACTAAAGCAGAAAAAAAGAACGAAACCCATCAATATTTAACAGTTTTAACGCTGACTTTAATTTCCTATCGTTATTTGTGCGGTTACGACAGTCTTGGGGCCTAAAAATGATAAATGCAATGTTCAGTGTACGACAATTTGGCACCGTTGGCGTTCAGTCGTTTACACCACCGCGGCGGAGACCGAGAGAGCCGGGGAGCCGTTTATTTCCCACTTAATTACTCGAGAATCCAGACCAAGTAACAATGGAGACCTTTTTTTTTCTTTCTTAACCTCAATAAGATAATTGCCCCTACCTCCTTCTTTATTTACATGCGAATAAAAAAACGGGGGAACTTGTTTAAAGGTCCTCGCCATTGCGACGGTGATAGCGAGGCTTTCTACTACGGGCGAATGGGTATCGTTGCAGCAGCAGTAGCGGTTGTGGTAACAGTAATAGAAGAAGTAGCAGTATTAATGGTAGCAGTAATAGAAGAAGTAGCAGTATTAATGGTAGCAGTAATAGTAGTAGCAGTATTAATGGTAGCAGTAATAGGAGTAGCAGTATTAATGGTAGCAGTAATAGTAGTAGTAGTATTAATGGTAGCAGTAATAGTAGTAGTAGTATTAATGGTAGCAGTAATAGTAGTAGCAGTATTAATGGTAGCAGTAATAGTAGTAGTAGCAGTATTAATGGTAGCAGTATTAATGGTAGCAGTAATAGTAGTAGCAGTATTATTGGTAGCAGTAATAGAAGAAGTAGCAGTATTAATGGTAGCAGTAATAGTAGAAGTAGCAGTATTATTGGTAGCAGTAATAGAAGAAGTAGCAGTATTAATGGTAGCAGTAATAATAGTAGCAGTATTAATGGTAGCAGTAATAGTAGTAGTAGTATTAATGGTAGCAGTAATAGTAGTAGCAGCACCAATAGCAGAAAGACACGCAACAGCAGCAGTGGTTAGCGCATGGAGAGAATGTGTAAGGGGTCCAGAGTTTAAATATTGTCCGAAGATCACATCCATACACGTTAACTCTGCCTTCATTGCGACTTCGGACGAGGGGAACACCGAGGCGCAGCACGAATTAGGGAGTCAGAAGGATCGGCGTCACTATAAAATGTCATCCACGCCAACGACGGCCACCAGTGCCCCTCAAGCTAACCTACCGAGGAGTGGCAGTAACGTCAGGAAAAAGGCCAAGGGATATCAACTGACCTTAAGGAACAACACGTCTCCCCATAACCACAGATTTCAGTGGGATTAAGAATATTTAGCAAGTTATATAAGGATCACTACTCACGTTCATTTTTAAAGATTCTAGAGTACTGAACGAACACATGTAAAAAAAGTTCTCTCCTCCTTTCCTTTCCTTCTCTTTACCTCTTTGTTACATTATATAGCATTAGCATGTCACATTATTGCTCTGCCTAATATCATTCCTCTTTCTCTCTCTTTAATCCACCTTTTCTTCCTCCACCCACATCCTCTTGTCTTGCTCTCCCCACATCCTCTTCCCTCCCACATCCTCCTCCTCCTCCTCCTCCTCCTCCCCTTGTGCCCATTGTTCCTCCAGTCCCTCCCTTCGTCAGTTCCTCCTTTGCCTCCTTCTCGGACTCGACAGCTCACGAGGGACTGACTGACCCAAAGAGAATTTCCTGAAGAGAATTTTCTCCTAAAAGACAATACAAAAGCCACACAAAAATAGCGATGAAAAGTTCTAACAAAAAATAATCTTTAAATCTTCGCGTGTGTAGCCTTGTCTCATCAATATAACCGGCAAAAAGTTTCTATTAGCAGAGGTTCGGAAAAGTTGAAAGATGAATTGATTGGCGTTCACTGCAGTTGTATTTCAGGATATTGAAATAAAAAAGATAATCAGGTGTGCTTATAAACAGTGCACGCGTCGCCCTACGCCTTTGGTCTGTGGCTTTTATTTATTTATTTTTTGTCGCGGGATTTCCTACAATACAATAAAAGGCTGTACGGTGAAACTCACGGGGAGATTAATGACACTTTGCCGGAGCTTGATAAGGAAGAGATGGAGGTGACGGAGGAAGAGGAGGGGAAGGAGGATGGGGTGGAGGAGGAGGAGGAAAAAGAGAGGGAGAAGGAGAAGGAGGAGGAGGAGGAGAGGGGAAAGAGGAGGAGGGTGGGGGTGAGAGGTGTGACATGACGAGGCTCCTGATCAGCCGTTCTAGGAAAGTAACCCGCGGTCGTGAGGGGAATGGGACGAAGGCGAGATCAAGAGGGGGAGAAAACGGAGACAAGGAAGGGCCGAGACGCGTCGTATATTCTCCGTAACCGTCGGTCTGGAGCCACCCAGACGCTAAGAAACACACACAATAAGCACTTGGAAATTCCAGCTTTCGTCCTCAACATCAGGGGTGCAAAAAATGGAGGGAGGCAATATTTTGAGAGGTAAGATCTAACCTGAAGAGCTTTCACCCTCACCCCGCCCGCTGCGCCCCACACCCCGGGCACGGCGAGGCGGGACGCACTGATCACCCCGGCTGGCCACGCTCCCCATGCAGCATTTGACACGGCACCCAAGACCCTCCTTGTGCGCAGGCCCTTCCATGACCCTCCCTAAGGGCCCTGAGTGACGGGAGAGGCAGTGCCGCCCCCACACTCAAAGCCCCGCCCGGTGATGGATGAAATGAGAACAAATATTAGCGACAAGGAAAGAAAAGTGCAACAGTGTACTCTGGATTATCTTTCCGTGATGATAACGGTGTTAGAGACGGCGGAGGAGCAGGAGGAGGAGGAGGAGGAGAAGCAGGAGGAAGAGGAGGAGGAGAAAAGGAGGAAAGTGAAGGAGAGAAATGCCGGTCAGGGAGTCGTGATGCATGGACAGATAAGGTCCAAAGTGGCGGTGTGCAGTCCCCCAATTGCGTTCTGTTTTAGTTTGCGCTCATTCTCGTTTTCCATTAAACCAACCTACATTTTTCATGAGCTTTTCTCCATTTATTCTTCTGTTATTTTTTTCCTCGTTGTTATCTTTCCTCTTTCCCTTTTCCTCGCCTCATCCTTCTCGCTTTGCTCCGCGTCTCGTGTGCGGGAGAGAAAGGCACACACGAACACACACACACACACATACACACATTCATGAGACTCATTCATCGCATGGAACGGCCGGGGTTATCGACCATATCAATCTCGCCAACATCCAACACCTGTCGACCTATTATACATGGCCAGATCCTCCCGCCGACCCTGCAGGAGGCGGCAGCGGTGGGTCCTGGAGGTCGGCCGCCCCGCGCTCCGGCCGGCTGCTCCCACAACACAACAGGGCCTGACACACGCTTCCCCGACTCTCCGTGAGGTTTTCGGTGCCGGTCCTCGTGCTCGACTAACGAGGTTCTCTTGGGGCGGACTGTTCTTCCCATGATGATAAGTTCGCCTTGCCGGCACAGGTGATAAACGGCGCACTAATGCTCGGGGCCTCGCATGGGGTCTCCTGATAGTGGAAAATCTTAATGCAAATCTGGACGGCGCGACGCGTTGGTGGTCCGGGTGGGTGAGAGCCGCTTTGTTCGGGGGCTCCGGGACCTCGGCCGCCCCCCAAAACTCACTGTAATACACGATAATTGGCTATTAAGTCCACTGTTCTCACGACGCTGCTCCATCACCGCCGACCATCACACGCGCACTGTCCAGATAAAGGATTCTTATGTCATAGCCTCGAGTTTCCGTTTTGTTCTCCGTGCGTGAGTTTAAAAAGTGTATGTATGTGTGTGTGTGTGTGTGTGTGTGTGTGTGTGTGTGTGTGTGTGTGTTCTTTCATTAGTCAATGCGCCGTCATGACAGAATAAGAATATCTTGAGTAATATTTATACTTTCCTCACCATTCAATTGTTTGAACCTCGAGAAGGAAAAAAAGGAAAATGAGGTCAGAGTCTTTTGTCTGACACACACTTCAGCTCTTGTTGCTCTTGCCATTGTTACGGCTGATGATGTTGATGATCGTGACGAGGAGGACATGGAGGAGGAGCGGGAGAAGGAAAAGGAGGAGGACGAGCAGCGCCGCGGAAGGAAGGGAAGGGGAAGGGTTAGGACTGTATAGCCTCCATCTTTTTTTTGCTGCCTAAACCCTCCCCGCCTTGCAAATCCTTCCCATGACCTTCAGATCGTGAATTCAACTTTTTTTTCAAAGTTTGCCGTCACGGGGGAAAACACAATGCCATGTCCCTCACGCCCCTCCCTTCCTTATCCCTCACAGCCGCGTGTCCTCATCAGCTCCATAAGTCCTTGTCTCGGAGCGAGTCTCCAGCAAAGCGGCTAAACTGAAGCACCTCTGTATGGGCGAATCAGTAGTGGGGGGCGAAGAGCGTGTGAAGCGCGTGAGGGCGTGCGTAGGGGAGAAGGGGGCGCGGGCGTGGGCTAACTGACGGGGAGTCCTGCAACAATACTACAAAAGGTATCCTGTTCCCCTGTGGACTCCCGCCGGTCGCTCCCACACTGCGCCCGCGTGACTCCCGCCCGCCGTCCTCCCATCCCGCCAGGCCCGTGGGAGCTGCCGCGCCCGCGCAGGACCTCCCCTGAGAACACGCTCGTCTTATGACCTGCTGCGACGCCGTCAAGGTTTATGCATCCCATGAAATATAAATACTTATATGAGGCGAGCGAGCGGGCGCACACACACACACACACACACACACACACACACACACACACGAACAAACAATGAACAAATAAGTGAAACTCTTACACCACCGCGAACACGTAACACAAATGAGATGTTAATAAATTCATAAGAATCTTCACTTCCTTTCCTTTCCCGGCGGTGCGGGGCGTCGGGCGCTTTGCACTGCCCGCTTAATTATGTAACAGAAAAAAAACTACAAGTACTGTTATTTGTATCTCTACTGGAACAACAACCACTACAACTTTCACTACTACTACTAATAATAATACTACATTTCCTCTACGTCTTCCAACACTACGATTTTTGTTAACATTACTATTACTACTACTATTGCTACAACTACAGCTACACTCCATACCGCTACCAACGCAACAACAACAACAACAACAACAACAACAACAACAACAACAGCAACAACAACAGCAACAACAACAACAAGTCACCTAACCCATAAACAACAACAAAAAAAAAACCGGCAGGATCATTTCACTTCTACCCTGACGGACGGAGTCGATCAAGTACTACAACAAGCGTTACGGAGGCCAGGAGGAGGAGGAGGAGGAGAAGGAGGGGGAGGAGGAGGGGGAGGGGGAGGAGGAGGCATCGCGCGCCCTTGACGATAGCCATCTAGTGAAGGGAAGCGATACGATACATCCATCCAGCATGAGGCGAGACACTCCATTCATCACTACAGCACGAGTCGGTCGGTTCCAGGGACGAGGGGAAGGAGAGGTGGGAGAGAGAGAGGGAGGGAGGGATTGGGGTGAGGGGAGGAGGGAGAGAAGGATGATGAGAGGAGAAGAGAAAGGGCACGTGGTGATGATAGAAGAGTGAAGGTGACGAGGAGAGAGAAAAACAGGAGGAGTAAGAGGAAGAGGTAGAGAAAACGAGGAAGAAGAGATATGTGAAGCAGGAGAGAGAGAGAGAGAGAGAGAGAGAGAGAGAGAGAGAGAGAGAGAGAGAGAGAGAGAGAGAGAGAGAGAGAGAGAGAGAGAGAGAGAGAGAGAGAGAGAGAGATTGAAGGTTGAAAAGAGAGGAGGAGGAGGACAAAGGATTTTACATAATGAGGTCAGGATTTGTTTTTATATTTACAAAGTATGTTTTTCTTTCGTGCCATTCTCTCTCTCTCTCTCTCTCTCTCTCTCTCTCTCTCTCTGCAACTTGTTTTCTCTGTTTTCTTTGCTTTTTTTTTCTCTATGATTCGACCCGCAAGCCAATAGACCACCTCAAAGAAAGCAAAAAATGTAGACCTGTTGGAAGACTTGAGAATGAGGCTGAGTGTGTGTGTGTGTGTGTGTGTGTGTGTGTGTGTGTGTGTGTGTGTGTGTGTGTGTGTGTGTGTGTGTGTGTGTGTGTGTGTTTATCATTATTGTTATTGTTGTTGATTATTCTGTTGCTGTTATTGTTGTTGTTGTTGTTCATTGAGGGAGAAGCTAGATATCAGTCATTGTGGATAGCGATAGATTTTTTCAAACACTGAGATTGATAAAAAAAAAACTCATAAAAGAAAAGATGTGATTCAGGAGAACAAATATCAAGAGGAGGAGGAGGAGGAGGAGGAGGAGGAGGAGGACGGTTGCGGGGTGGAGTCCTTTAACCAGTGACGTCGACAACTGCTTCCCTTCCCCCCTCCCAATACCTCTCCCTTCCTTCCCCTCCTCCTCCCCACGCCATCCTGCCCTCAGCGTCCTATATTACTTTCATATCTAAGAGATCTACATCTGTGTGGCCGCGTCAGGCCGGCACCCGACTCGCCACAGGGTCAGGGCACGACGGACGGAGTGAGTCGGCAAAAACTATGTGAGTCCCCCCTTCGTTTAATTTTCGAGCCCCGGAGAAGGCGGTGATGAGCGTGCCGTTTTGCGTTGCCTCGTTCAGCGCCCCACACACCCAGCCCGAGAAGATTATGACAGAAGATGATGCTGCTTCTGGCCTCATTTTAAAACCTATCCAGAGTTGCCTTACTGAAACCAGCGGATATATTGACCCTTTAGTGTCGCTCGATGAAGGAACATAATTAACTGAGCTGCAAACAATTAGTGGTCTGGCTCCTTTTTTTTTTCTACTTGGTGTAGTGATAATGTTTACCTCGAGTGACCGGCACGACGCTGTACTAAACGCAGAGGCTATTCGTTCCCTGCAGTGCCACGAATTCTAACGGTTGGGAAGTGAAAGATTGATAAAAAGTGAACATTTCCACGTTTTCCCACAAATATTCGTCATCCCAAAGAACCCTCATGACTTTTTCAGCTTCCGTCACCGCCCCCCCCCACACCCACCCACCCACCTACACACACACACACACACACTCACACATACTCCCCACCACCACCACCACCACCACACACACGCTGGGATCTTGAAGGGAGCAATTATGATGTAGGCTACTCGACCTCGCGTAACACTTTTTTTTCTGGTTCATCACTTGGCCGGCAAAATATTTCGAGTCAGTGAAGCCGAAGTTTATGTGTGTGTGTGTGTTCTTGTGTGTGTGTGTGTGTGTGTGTGTGTGTGCAGGCGGCGGCGGTCCCGTTGCAGGGTTCCGCTAGGTGGCGGCTGAGAGCTCTGTCACGGGCCGCATCTGCACGCCTCCTCACGACTCCAGCCTCACCGCGTCCCCGCCTCTGCCTGCTGTTTCTTTATCCCAAACACTCGCAGCAGTGACAACGGCGCGTCTCGGGAACACGGAGGAGCTGCTGCCATGATGTGTGAAGCGTGCACGTTTTTATTTTTTTATTTTCTGTATTTTTACTGAATGACATGAGCAGCTTTTCTCTCGAACTCGTGGCACGTGGAGTCATCTTTTTGTAGGTTTTCCGCACGCCTCTGTCACTTCTCTTCCTCTTCCTCCTTGTCTTTCTCCTCCTCCCGCTCTTCCTGCAACAACAAGACACTACTATCTCTATTACTACTACTACTACTACTACTACTACTACTACTGCAGCATCATATTCATCCCTCGTTTCCACTTGCTCTTCCTCCCTTCCCTCCCTCTCATGGCTTCTGATTGACCTCAACATGACAGTCGTTCTCCTGTTCGCTGTCAAAATTCGGTTAGCGCGGCCTAGACATGTGGACCACCCGGAGACGAAGGCCGAGGATGAAGGGGAAGAGGGAGGCTGGAGAACAAGAAATAGACAGATCGATAAACGATTTTTTTTTTTGTCTTTTAATTATGGGTTTGTTTATCTCTTGTCTTGTTTCTACTTCATATCACTTTAAGCTTTTTTATGACCACACTAATCTGTTCTTTATGCCGTTTTCATTACCTATTCACAGTCATTATTTTTTAGCCTGTTATTATTCGCTTTTTCCTCTCCGTCTTCTTCCTCCGAACCCCAAATACTACCTTCCTTCCTTCCTTCCTTCCTTCCTTCGTACCTTCCTTCCTTCCTTCCTCCTCCTTCACAATGCTTCCCATGATGACACACGCGACCAGTTGGTGACAGACTGACAAGAGCATAATAACAGTAACTACAACAATGGAGTAATATAATGCCAAGTTCCACCCCCGCCACCCCCCCTCCCCCCATACCATCGTCACCACCACCATTTTCACTTCGCAATCATCACTACCACCATCACCATTACCACCACCACCACTAACAACATTAACAACATCAACAACAACAATAAAAACAGCAACTCCTCTTCTTTTCCTTTTTTTCTTTATAATCCTTTCTATAACTTTTTCCTAACTTTTCTACTACTACTACTACTACAACTACCACTACCATCACTACAATCACTGCTACAACAACCAGTACTAATACGGACGTCAGGTTCTCAGAAATGAACGTGAGGAGAAAGAAAAAGAAGGAGAAGGAGAAGGGAGAGGAAGGATGATTGTGAAGGGGGAAAGGAGAAAGGGAAGGAGGGAGGGAGGGAGAGTATATGGGGGGGGAGGTGGGGGTTACAACTTGAACTCTGGCAATCACACCTCACCATCTCCCTCAATAGCCGGCTCTCACTATCACCCATCGCCTCTCTCTCTCTCTCCCTCGCTCCCTCTCGCTGGTCGGACCCCTTCGCCTAGTCCCTCCCCTCACCTCCTCGTCCCCCCTCCCCGGCGAGTCAAGGGAGGAAAGTCACACCCGCTGAGTCTTTGCATATTAAGCAGGGCAAGACTTAGAATGTAGTCGTCTTCATCAATAACCTCAGTGCTCGCAAGTCCCTCGTTAATCTTATTCTTGGCCTCTCCTTTTCTCCTCGGTGCCTAAGTTAAAAGGAGGAAAAAAATAACATGAACCGCTTCGATGCAATGTTTACCACGAGATGTAAAAAATAGGTGTCTTCAGTTATAATGTTTTCCATGTTCGTGTTTCTTTTGTCAATCTTTGTGTGGTGGGAAAGAAATAGAAGAAAAAATGTAAAAGAAAAAACAAATATATGAACCGATTCGATCCAATGTTTACCACAGGATTTAGGATATAGGCGTCTCCGATAATAATCTGCTCAGTGTTCGTGTCTTTTTTGTCAATCTTTATTTTTTACTCTGGCGCCAAAAAAAAATGAGAAGAAAAAAAATCGATTCTATGTTTCTTTTTTTCCGTCAATGCCTTAAATGTCAGGTTTCGCCTTGTACGGGCTTTCCTGCCGCGGCTAAATGTCGTGTCCTGTTTTTGCCATATTTTTCCTTTTCTGCTCAAGGCTACGATTCCGCGTCGGCGAGGTGCAGGGTGCGAGCGAGCGAGCGCTCAGCAACGTTCCCAAATTATCGTACTCATCCCATTGCATTTTCGTAGTTTCTGACCAATAGCTATAGCAAGAAACAAACAAACATCAGTGAATAACAGTCTTAACGCTATAACTTTAATTGTCCATCGTTATTTGTGTAGGTATATGAGTTTGAGGCTTAAAAAAATTATAAATACAATGTTCAGTACGATAATTTGGTAACGCTGGCGCCGAGTCGATGGTCGTATTCGCCCGCGTGTCGGTGGTGAGAATGGCCTGCCCTCGCCCCTAACGGTGACCGGTTTCTCGGCTATCAGATGTGAATGAGGGGTGGAGTTATACTTTATTACACGGTATCAACGTCTTTGATTATAAGCGCGATGCTCCTTGCTAAAACCGGCGAAGGTACACAAGAAGTAAGCCCCCGCGCCGCCCCGCCGTAGCCTCCGTAATCTTATCAACACGCTCCGGCCTTGCATACATACGACTGCTTCTACTTCTGCTGCTGATGACGATGATTCCCTTTGCCTGGTGACTGCGTAGAGGACGGATGGCGACGAGGCACGATGGTCGGTATTCTCAGACACTTCCGCCTCGTACGTCAACTATTTCCAAAGGTCAAGACATAGATCAATCGTGTTCTCGTGAGTGCTTGTTTTAGGTTCATGATACAGAAGAAGGGTTAAATTTTTTTTATTTTTTATACAACAAAGGAGACAGCTCAAGGGCACAAAAAAAGGAAACAATAATAACAAAAAAGCCCGCTACTCGCTGCTCCTACAAGGGGGTCATTAAACTACCCCTGGAAGTGCCCAAAACTCCTACGAAAACAGTGTCAAATATGTGTGCCTGGGCTCCGAAATGTTCAAGAATATGGCTCTATATCATGACGCCAACAAATTTAAAGGGAACTCACTAAGCTCTGCCCTCCCTATACCCACTCTCACACGCTGTCCCTTTAAACACCACCGTTGCAAAAAGGGCACACACACACGCGCGCACATGCACCCCCCCCACCCCCCACACACACACACTAAGAGGCTGCCGTCCGTGCCATAAGTCACTCGGTGAAACGTTAATACCGCACTGAAAGCCTTAGTCATAATAAATCAGTCTTTTCACCTCCGGGATCGAGGAGATAGTGTTTAATTAAGGTGCTGGTCCGCGCTGAAGGCCTATATAGCTCCTGCTCCCCCCACCCCCTCCTCCTCCTCCTCCTCCTCCCTTATCAGAACGTACAACCTTTAATACCTTTTAATGTGGCCGGCGGGTGAGAAAGTAAAACCGATACAGGTGTTGCGACGACGGCACAGAGAGAGAGAGAGAGAGAGAGAGAGAGAGAGAGAGAGAGAGAGAGAGAGAGAGAGAGAGAGAGAGAGAGAGAGAGAGAGAGAGAGAGAGAGAGAGAGAGAGAGAGAGAGAGAGAGAGAGAGAGAGAGAGAGAGAGAGAGAGAGAGATATGAAAGATGAAGAACAGTGGGGATGGTCATGGTTTATCGAGAACAGATCAAGAAACCAGACGGAAAAAGAAACAAGACACAAACACCTAAGCAGAGCGCAAACAAACACAGAACAAGAGAAGAACAACCCACCAAACACGCATATGACAAACACCCACTTGACAACGACTGACCTCCAAGTAACACAATAAGCAAAAGGTAAACGAACACTAAGTAACACCAGCCCTCCCGCGGCGAGTGTTATATGCGCCGCGCTGTGCCTGCATGGTGGGAAGATGCTACCGACTTGCTGCTTCATGACTGGGGTTGCGGTGGGGCTGATGACGGGTTCCGGGGCTTGTAAATGGTGATAATAAGCGCCATTATACCCCAGCCTCGAAGAATTCATGAAGACGCTCATTGCCCGAACTGAGTGAGAATGAGGTAGAAAAAAAAGAAAGAGAAAGAAAAAAGAAAATTAAGATGAGGGTGATGAATATTTATTACAAGAGAAGTAGGAGGAGGAACAGGAGAGGAGGAGGAGGAGGAGAAGCAAAAGGAAGATGAAGAATATAAATGGAAGAATAAGAGATGATGATGAAACACAGGAGTAGGAGAAGAGGTAGTAGGCCGATGAGCAGGAGGAGAAGCAGGGTAACAGGAGAAGCAGAAGGAAAGAGAAGAAGAAAAGGGAGGCTTTCAAGATATCGATCAAACTTCTACACGAGAGGCGCATTTGAAGACCGATAAAACAAGACCCAAGGAAGTTGAAGTCTCTGTGCCTCTGTGTCTCTGTGTCTCTGTCTCCTCACACTCTTCATGCTTGCTCGCCGCCTCGCTCGCTCCGGCCGCCTGACAACGAGACGAGGGTGACAACGGTGGGAATGTCGGGACACGTCGTTAACGCAGCGCTGAGGGAAGGAAACGTGAGAACCGCGGCGATGACGGAAAAACACGGAAAGGAATGCTAGTGATTAAAGGGAAAAAAAAAAAAAGACGAAAGACGTGTCACAAAGAGATGACGTGTTATTAGCAGCTCGTTTCTTCCTCTGCATGGCGTGGTGTTGGACTCTCTCACAGCCACACGAGAGAGAGGTGACTGTTTTTTTAATGTTTCATGGCGTCGTGAGGGGGAATACGGTAGCCATGTATAATGTCTCCTCCTACGTGCATGAGGGGCGTGAGTGCTGACAGGCAGAATACAGCAACCGGGGCGCAGCTAAAGGTCCGAGCGCGGCTGAGGGAAGAAAAAAGCGGGTATTGTGTGGCAAAACAATAACCTCATTACGGAGTCCCCGCCTTGTCCCGCCAAACTTCCGTCACGACACCGCCGCGACACCACACACTCCACACACACTCTCTCACACAAGACGCCACCGCTGCCGCCACCCCTTGGACCTCCCTCCCGCACACACACACGACTCAGTTAGTTAGTCAGCAAGTTTATTGGCAAAAGTGTTACAGAAACTAACGTCATAAAACTAAAACAAAGAATTAGCTTTTTTTTCCAAGCAAAAAGATGCACTGACGTAGAAGAGAGAGGGTTATTCAGCAGATTCCACAAGTTACCCATTAATTAAACCACTACATAAAACATTATACATAACCCATCATACATACACTTCCCTCAATCGTGCATATACATACCTATACCTACTGGGTTGCCTACACACACAAACACACACACGCAACAACAACAACAACAACAACAGCAACAACGACGACGAAACATTTCAACAATCCTCACAGCATATTAATTTTCTTCACTCATCACCACCACCACCACCACCACCACCTCCCACCGGCCTCCCCACCTTCACCCCCCACATCTATAAACCCACTAAGCACGTGCTCGCTCATATACACATTCATACATTTGGGTCACACTACAATAAAAAGAAACCCCCATCATTGTTTAACCTGCCTCAACTATTCCGGCCTCCCCCCACCCCCCACCCCTCCCCCCTCCCTCCTCCTTCACCCCTCCCCCCCTTCGCCTAGATAACGACGGAGGAGCAGAGGGCATGCGGTGGGCGAATCTAGGGCGTGGGCGTGTGTTCCCGCCCACACCGGAAGGGCGTCTCCTGCCAGCGTGGGTGGGTGGGGGTCCGGAGGAGATGTGGGAGGGGGGAAGGAAAGGAGGAAGGCTGGCTGGGAGGGAGGGAGGGAAAGGGGGGCAGGATGATCTGAAGTCGTTGTATACAATCTCTCTCTGTGTCCGTCTCTCTGTGTCTCTGTCTCTTCTCTAATCTCTCTCTCTCTCTCTCTCTCTCTCTCTCTCTCTCTCTTTTATTTTCGTCTCTTCTCTTCTCAACTCTTTTCTTTTCTCTTTTCTCTTTTATTCTATTTTCCATTATTTTATTTTATTTTATTCCCTTTTCTCTCTCTCTCTCTCTCTCTCTCTCTCTCTCTCTCTCTCTCTCTCTCTCTCTCTCTCTCTCTCTCTCTCTCTCTCTCTCTCTCTCTCTCTCTCTCTCTCTCTCTCTCTCTCTCTCTCTCTCTCTCTCTCTCTCTCGCCATCACCCATCGTCTTTGTTCACCCGCCGAGCCGTTCGTAATGAATCCCGTGAACGGAGATGATCGAGATCCGGGGCGGAGGAAGCGGCGACTCTCCTGGAAGTTTTATCACAATGGAGGAAAATGGAAGGGGTGAGGAAATGAAGAAGGGGGAGGGAGGGAGAGGAAGAGAAGGAGGGAGTGACACTTGGAGGGAGGGAGAAAAGGAGTTACAAGAGGGAGTTGAACTTTGAGGAGCGGGAAGGAAATAAGAAGGGAGTAAGTGGGAGGGAAAAATGAAGTGAAAAAGGGATAGGAGGGAGAGAGGAAACGAAGAAAGGGATGGGAGGAGAGGAAGGAGAGATAATAGAAGTGAGAATAGAGGATATGGGAGGGAGGAAAGGAAGAAAAGGCTGGGAGGGAGGGAGAAACGAACTGAGAAGGAGGATAGGAAGGAGAGAGGAAAGGAAGAAGACGAGAGGAAGGAATGAGAAAGGGACAAGAGGGCGGGAGGAAAGAAATGACGAAAGGTGGGAGGGAGAAAGGAAAGAAGTGAGAAAAAGGATATAAGGGCGAGAGGAGAGGAGTGAGGAAGGGTGGAAGGGAGGGAACGAGGAATGAATGGTCGAGAGGAAGGAGAGAGAGTCAGAGGAAGAGGCAGGAACGTTAGGAGGGCGTCAAGAAGGGCCTGTAAAGTGACATGCATACACGGATCCTTTGGTTGTCATTCTCTCCTCCTGCCTCGCCCTCTGTCCTCACACCTGCCGCACCGCTGTAATTAGCGATACCTCTCCCGCCCTCACCTGGATTCCTCTCACACCTGCCACGCCCCGCTCGCCACCTTCTTCCCTCCGCCTTTCTCTCCCCCACCTCCACCCCCTCCTCTCTGTTCCTCCACACACACACAAAAAAAAAAAAAATACACCTGTTCAACACACCTGGCGTATACCTTTAACTAAGGAACCTCCACGACAAGGCACATTTATGTAATACTAAAGGCGGCGAGTTTTTTTTTTTTTCTTACACACACACACACACTCACACTCTCACACACTCACACACACACACACACACACACTCTCTCTCTCTCTCTCTCTCTCTCTCTCTCTCTCTCTCTCTCTCTCGTTCGGTAGCTCACACACATCCACGGAAAAAAAACGGAGAGTGTGTGTGTGTGTGTGTGTGTGTGTGTGTGTGTGTGTGTGTGTGTGTGTGTGTGTGTGTGTGTGTGTGTGGAATGAACTCGTCTTTTTCTTTCCCTCTTTCTTTCTTTTTGGTCCTGTTAGGTATGTTAGATTTACAGTTTCCTCTCCCAAACACTGATGGATGGAGAGAAGGGGGGGAGGAGCGGGTGAGGAGGAGAGGGAGGAGAGAGCGGGTGTGAGGGAGAGGGAGGGAGAGAAGATGAGAGACGGAGGAGGAGGAGGAGGAGGAGGAAGCAATGATGGGGAAGAAGAAAGAAGTTGGTAAACCTCTTCTGGTAACTGTATCTTAGTTTCGTGGAGAGAGAAAGAGAGAAGTAACGAAAGAAAGGACCCGAGAAAACAAGCAAGCAAGAAAGAGAAAAAGAGTGAGACAAAGATCAGAGAAGATGAAGTATAGAATAAAAGAAAAAAAATAAGAAATAGGAAAAAAAGAAAAAAATGATGGAAAGATCGGAACGGAGAGCGGAAAATAAATGAGTGACAAGGAAAGTTTCGTGACAACATTATGACACGCGTTGGGTTGAGTTTCTCCTCCCTCACTGTACTCTCACCACGCCACAGCCTCACCTCACCCCGTCACTGCTCCGTCACCCCGTATACTCACCATTACGACCCCTCCGTCACACTCCCACGGATCACTCTCCCTACACCCTCATCACGCACACCACACTCCGTCACCCGTGCTGGCCCTTTCACCATACTCCCTAGACCCTGTCCATACTTTCTACTCCATTACTGTACTCTCGTAGTTTCACCATACACGCCACCATACACATTAGGTTCCATATTCACAGACATTTCGGGGCTTACACATCGACTTTTGATCAGGCTTTCGATGTGATTGTTATGGGATATTTCTGTGGGTAGTTTTACGAGCCTAGTGATGGTCTGACAAGGCTTCTACACTATGGAGGTGAAAAATACTTATCCGAACCAGACTAATCTTCTTTGTGGCCTTTGAAAATGTTTGTTTTGAGAGGAGAAAGCGTTTGAGAGCATGGGCCTTGTTTCCATATACTTTTACATTCTTTCATCAGGTTTTCATACTTTTTTCAAACTTGCATTTTCGCCTTTATACTTTTTTCTCCACGTTTTCTTCACCGTCACTCTTCAGCATGAGTCGCCACACCCTTCCAACACCTCTACAGCCTCTACAGCTTCCATACCACCGCCACAAGCCGCCTAATGACACGCAGAATCAGCGTCGCCGCAGCACACACAGTTTTCTCCGCCGCTTTCAGAGTTAATTAGCGTGTAGTTACTTTGTCATCATAATCATTTACCTCATTTGATACTCTTCTCATTTTTTGCGGGCGAGGGGAGTGTTTTGTCCTAGAGATGGCGCTTTTCAGAAGGTGAATAGCTCCTTTAACCTTCCTCTCATAGCGCAAAAAAACTAGACAACACACCTGGCCGGGGAAATTACCTTTACCTGAGCGAACACCTGGCTGGCTGGCTGGTTGGCTGGCCTTTCGAGGTTTAAAGGGAGGGAGAGAAGGAGGGAGAGAAGGAAGGCGACGCATAATGATGAAGTCCATAAAACAAGCGCGGAGAGAGAGGGCGAAAAAAACAACTTACTGATATTGCATTCTATTCGAACCACAGAACCAGACCAGACGAGCTGAAAACATAACAAAAAAAAAAGAATAAAAAGAAAGAAAGAAAACCCCATGCAGGAAATGAAAGTGATGATAACCATGTAGTTAAGCACTGAAGGGAGAAAAATTAGCGATGAGATCAAATAAGAAACACTGAAGGATGAGGAAGGAAAAAGTGAAGAAAAAGTGACCAGTCGATCGGGTTAAAAATTTCTCGAGAACAATGAAGCCGTAAGCGGACGAAGACATGCGGACAATTAAGTGAAAGAAAAAGAGCAAAAAAAGTTAACAGCGAATAATAAAGAGAACACACACACACACACACACACACACACACACACACACACACACACACACACACACACACACACACACACACACACACACACACGCTAGCCGCAAAACAGATAGATAATTTAAATACCTCACTGGCAACAAATTAATTATAACACATTGCACAAGTCGAACTACAACGAAATAACTACACAATGATAATCCAATATACGTAAAACACACTTCTATTCATTGTAATTCAAGAACAGATTTTTCTTACGGCGAAATAAATCCAAAAATCACATCCAAAGCTAATCATACAATCGCAAAACATCGTGAAGAACCTAACATACACACACGTACACACAATAACACACACTCACATACACACACGTACACACAATAACACACACACACACACACTCAAAACACTGTGATGTTTCTACTAAGAACCCAGCAACTGCAGCACCTGACGCTCTGTGTTGGTGACGTCACGTGGAGTAGGAGGGGTGAAGGGAGGCGAAGGGGTGGAGGGCTAAGGAGCGACTGGAGGTGTGCATGGTGGTCACCCGGGGAAATAGAACACAAAATAACCTGGCTGGCAATCACGGCGCTCAGACGGGAGATGGGAAACTGAAGATGTGAGGGATGCCCAGAACTATGAAATGAGGGAGGAGGACGCGGACGAGGAGGAGAGAAAGAGGGAAAAGGTAAGAGTTAAAGGAATACGAAGACGAGCTGAAGGTGTGAGGGAGGCCAAGAACTGCAAACTGAAGAGGAGGAGGATGACGAGGACGAGGAGGAGGGTATAATCTAGATGAGAACGAGAACGAGAAAGGAAAGAACCTAGCTTGGAAGAGAAGGAGGAAGCGGAGGAATGAAAAAGATAGATGATGACGAAGACGAGGAAGGAAAGAACCAAAAGGAAAATGAGAAGTTGTAGGCGGAAGAGGAGAAGAGAAATGAGGAGGGCGAGAATGAAGAGGGGAAGAAAATATAGGAGAGGGAGAAGCTGTAGGCGGAAGAGAAGAAGAGAATAAGAGAAATGAGGAGGACGAGAATGAAGAGGGGGAAAAACCTAGAGGAAAAAGAGAGACTGGAGGAGGAGGAGGAGGTGTAGGAGGAGGCGAGGAGACAGGACAGCGGGGGAGGCAGGCGCGGCGTGAGGCAGGCAGGCATGACAATAACAGCCTGAAGGACGCGGTGTTGGCGGCAGGCGACACGCACGACCGACCCGACCAGGATTATCTCCATCCACTCTCCATCCACTCCCCGCCGCCACCGCCGCTCCTTCTCCACATGCACCTCCACAACATCCACATTCACTATCTCCACATCTCCGCTGACTCCATATCTGTGTTTCTTCTTCTTTGCTTCCCTTCCACCTCCTCCACCTCCTCCACCATCTCTTCCTCCACAGTTTTTACCTTTATCTTTGCTCCACCTCACCACATCCTCCACATCTACCCGTCATCCACTTCCTGCCCCTCCCTGCCACACTTTAACCAACCTGCATCTCCACCATATCTTTATCCACTTAATGAATCTCTTCCACTGCTGTTCCACCCGCGTCCACTATACCACCTTACCGTACTCAGTTTCACCTCCAAAATGATTCTTCCACCCTCACAAGCTTCACCACCAGCACAACCACCACATGCTCCCCTCCACTCCACTTCACCAATACAACATCCACCATGTCCCTCCGAAGTCCACCACCACTGCATCCACTCAACCCTTACCATTCCCTATACATCATTTCCCTTTCCCCTAGACAGTCCATCCTATCTATACAACTCCACGTTATTGTTTTATGACCTCCACAATCCTTCCCTGCATACGACGTGAAGTCATGCGTTCTCCACTCACTCCACCCGGATATCAAAAAGCCACCACCTCCTCCACTCGATTCCATGGACACACACACACACACACACACACACACACACACACACACACACACACACACACACGTAGATCAGGTAGTGTCTTGATTCTGACAGTACAAAGACACGCCTCGCCGCCACAGAGGGAGAGTGGGATGGTTGGAGGCGGTGATTACGGGGGGACTGAATGGGAAGGGGGCGGAGGAGATAAACGGGAGAGAAGGTCGATCATGGGGACGATTTCCAGGGGGGAGGATGGAGGGAGACAGACAGGGAAGGAGGGAGAGAAAGGGAGGATAGACTGTGTCGCTAATGAAGCCGTAAGAGACACCGATAACTAGCTCTCTATCTCTCTGTCTCTCTCTCTCGCTCTCTTTCTCTATTCGATCCCGGGTGAAGGTACTCTAGTTGAACCCGCAGCAGAAGGAGAGGAAGGGAGTGGAGAGGCGAGGAAGAGGAGGGGAAGAGGAAGAGGAGATAAGGGGAAGGGGGAGTCGTAGCAGCACACACACACACACACACACACACACACACACACACACACAAGGGGACTAGACCGTGACCGCTGCTGCCAGATCACTCCAAGTTTCCTTTACCCCCTCCCCCCTCCTTCCCCCTCTTTCCTTCGACGATCACATCAACACACACACACACACACACACACACACACACACACACACACACCTAGAGGCCTGCGAAGGAAGCTGGCGGGGGGGTGAGAGGAGAAGGTGTATAGGAATCACTCTTGCATTATGCGTCGGGGGTGTTGGGCCGATGGAAGGAGGTGTAGGGTGTCATAAGGCGAGCGTGGGAGGCAGCGGAGGTGTGAGAGGGGTGAGGGCAGGTGTAGAGGATGGGGGTGTGTTAGGGGGGGCGGGGGGGGGGGGGGGGACTCTATTACGGATGGCACGACAATTGCATCATTAACTGTTCTCTATTTTCCTCCTCCTGTCGTTCTTATTTTCACGCCTTGCCCTGTTCTTCCTTTTCCTCCTCTCCCCTTTTCTTCATCTTGGTCTGCATTCCTTTTATCGGCAATAATAATCCTTCATAAGCAACATAACAATCCCTCATTCCATCTCATCACGTCATCTGGCATCGCTCCCTCTCATTCTCGTCATCGTCATCGCCAGTTCCATTCATCCACACCTCCGCCACAATGACCACGGGGCGGGAGCGAGAGGAGGAGGAGGCGGAGGGGGAGGAGGAGAGGAATAGCGGTGGTGGTGGTGGTGGTGGTGGTGACGGCAGCGCTGGTGGCATGAGGAGGGTGGGGGAGAGAGGATCGAGAGGTTGTGAGGCACGTACGTATCTTGGTAAAAACGTCCCAGTTGCGTTGCCTCCCTCACGCCGGGCAAAAACAGCGCGCAGTCTCCCTCCAGTAAAAGATCATAGAAGTGTCCAGGCTCCTCCCGGCATCAGGACCGCCAGGCAAACGTCCATATTCTTTAACCCCCCATTATTAGACTATTTTCCAAGGGCCCAGAGAGGATTAACACTGTTCTCTTGGGTGGCTTTCCCGTTTGTGGTGCAGAAGTCGGGTGCAACCAAGATCTGGGTACAACCATGGTGGTAGAATTGGTGGAGTCGACATCAGCCCAGTTAAGTGAATCCTCCCGAGCTGTCATTTTTACGGCCAGGTGTCAGGTGTTGTCAGGTCAGGCTCCCTCTTACTGGGCTCGGCCAGGCTCGCCCACCCCCATCTTTTGGCAGTAAATTTGACAGTTCGTCGGCTTCACCTCAATGAATGGGATTAGTGGGCAGTGTCGACTCCACCAATCCTACCTCCATGGGTACAACTATTATTAAATTCACAAAACAGTCTATTATAATCCGTGAAACTTCTACGAGAGGCTTTTCAAACAGACGTAGTACTTGTGGCGCCGATATTTTAAGAATGCGGACCACAAGCTATTAAAGGTGAGCGTTCATTTAAAAACGTGAAGGAGCGCGAGGAGAGCTGGTGATTCCACGGTAAAGAAAGAGACGCTGGGAGAGCTTTCAATCATGCGTCCTGCCTTGCCGCCGTGGACTCATAATGGTGGTGCGTCAGTCGTGTTGGGAAGTCGTGTCGCGTCCGAGAGCAATGATATCACGGGAGTAGAAAGAGAAAATGTCAGACAGGTCGTTATTACGGGCTGTGATTCATGCGAGGAGACATTACAACACGTCCGAGTTTCCACCCCAATCCCATAAAACCTAAGAAAAAATAAATAAATAAAGGAAAAAACACGCAAAACCAATCATGCCAATCCAAACCAAAATCACTAACCAACTCAAATCAATATTACTCCAAAATGTGTTATTCCTCCACTTTCCATTCACACACACAATATATGAATAAAACTTATAACTGAGTAATTTGATACCAAGAACCACCATGAACCACTCTCCAGCTAAATGAGGTCAAGCTACAGGAGAGGTGTGTTATGTTGTGCTGTGTTGTGTGGCCGTGCATAGGCTGTCCGGCGCTCCACGGTTCTCTCTTACCTGCCTTGTCTCTTCCTGTCAGGTCACTCGGCGGGAGCATGTGACGAAGGTATAGTTATGATTCAGCGTCCTGTTAACACTAACTCGGGGTGCCTGCCTGGCCTGTGATGGTACTACTGCTTTACTAACGGGGTGGGGGCGGGGGTGGAGGGGGGAGTGGAGAGAGAGAGAGAGAGAGAGAGAGAGAGAGAGAGAGAGAGAGAGAGAGAGAGAGAGAGAGAGAGAGAGAGAGAGAGAGAGAGAGAGAGAGAGAGAGAGAGAGAGAGAGAGAGAGTGTGTGTGTGTGTGTGTGTGTGTGTGTGTGTGTGTGTGTGTGTTGCCATATGAAAGGACAATGGGAAAACAGCACGAACCAAAAAAAGAGTTGACCCGCTCCTGTAGAGAAGAACAAAGTGCATACTAACAATAACAACAATAACAAAAAAAATAACAACTTATACTGCCCTTTAATTAACGACTTTCAGAGGATAAAGATAACGGACAACTGTATGGGAGGTGATGAGGCCAAGGAACACACACACACACACACACACACACACACACACACACACACACACACACACATACACACACACACACATTAGACAATAAACACACAGCACAAAACACGGACGGAAGGAGTGAAACAGCAAAACAGAGAGACACACAGACACACACACACAGACAGACAGACAGACAGACGGCCAAGAGAAAACCCAGAACTGAAAGAAAAGTTGCGTGAGTCATCCATCCTTGCGGAAGCTGTTGCCTCTACTCTTTCATCTCCCTCCCCGCCCCTCCCTTTCCTTCCTTTCTCCTTTCTCCGCCAGTCCCTTCCGCTTCCCTTATGTCTTTCTGTCCCCCTACCTTAATTCTCTTCACTACTCCTCCCCCTTACTCCTCCTCCCCTTCCCTTCTCCTCTCTCTCTCGCCCCCGTCAAGACAATCATTTGGGTCACGACAACGAATACTGTTCTTTACGCCTCCCCTCGCCAGGTGTCTGTTGATTGAGATGCCCCAGGACAGGTAAGGCAACAGTACAGGTGGAGGCCAAGACCTAGTGGCAAAATCAAGTCTCTAGGAAAAGTTCTTGTTACGTGAAAAGGATGTTGAGAACTCTTTATAACTGCTTTAGGTCTTGGTAATCGATTTGTGTTACTTAGGAATAATATGTAGCGTTATCATTGTTATCAGTGTCATAAAAAGCTTAGAGTAAAAGTAATCAGTATTTAGTTTGAGAGGAATCGATGAGTAGAATTGTGTCTTTTGAGTTTAAAGCCTCGAATCAAGGGACTGATGTGCTCATTGAAGTTTATGTCTGCATAGCGGAGACAAGTCGAGCTAGAGAACCGGGTCACCGTCTTGAAAACGTCGCGTCATGTAAAAAAAAATATAGAAAACAGATCGTCGTATCAAGGTAAAAATACGAAAAAAAGAATTAGATGCAGTACTTCCTCTGCTCACTACCACCACATCACCACCACAACCACCACCACGACCATCACCACGACCACCACCACGACCATCTCCACGACCACAACCCAAAACAACCTCCACTGCAATCACACCCACCGCATCCACCACTATTGCGCCTACTAACCCCACCACCACCCCTAACCACCACAATCACCATCCTCATCACAACCACCACCACCACCACCACCACCACCCACAACATCACTACAATCTCCCCCGTCACATCCACCCCATTCCCGCTACCAACCCAACCCCCACCCCCACCATTACCACCACCACCACCATCACCACCACAACGAATAAGCAGAGCAGTGGCACACCTTTCTCATCACCAATCCAACACCAGTGACACACGTGACACACTACTCCGGCGTTCTCTTCAACACCTTCAACAGTAACACCCCGTAATTAGTGGCATCAGATCCCACAGGTGTGTCGAATGTGGTGTTGGATTCTACTTGTCTCCTCGCTGTCGCCACCCACATAGCACGAGTGTAACTAGAGATAGAGTGTTCGATGCTTTGTGTGTGTGTGTGTGTGTGTGTGTGTGTGTGTGTGTGTGTGTGTGTGTGTGTGTGTGTGTGTGTGTGTGTGTGTGTGTGTGTGTGTTCTCTGCCTCCTCCGCCTCTTACTCCTTCCTCCTCCATCTTCCTTCCTTTGTCTTGTCTCCCTTTTTTTTCATCTTCAGCTTCCTGCTCTCACATTTTTCACTCCCTCCTCCCTGTGATGACACACACACACACACACACACACACACACACACACACACACACACACACACACACACACACACATACACACGCACACGCACACACACAGTACATATTCATTTTTTTTCCTTTATGAGACATGAACTACAACGTGTGATTTAGATATGAAGAAATCTCTCTCTCTCTCTCTCTCTCTCTCTCTCTCTCTCTCTCTCTCTCTCTCTCTCTCTCTCTCTCTCTCTCTCTCTCTCTGACAAGCCTTTTTTTCACGTTTTTACACTGTCTCATCTAAACGAACATGACGCTAACACTTTTTTTCTCCCATGCATGTGTGGCCACGAGCACTTTCTCCCTTCTTCGTCTCCGCTTCCTTTCCTTTCCTCCCTCCCTCATTTTCCTTCCTCCTCGCCCCGGTCAGCCTTGTATATTTAATGGACGGCAGTAAGAAGACGAGAGGCAGGAGCACAAAACTATATAGCTGAAGGGAGGAGCAGAAGGCCATCTCGTGAGTAAGGGATGAACTAGAGGTGTCACTTCGGCTGCAAACTGAGGTGGAGGTTTGCCTTGAGGAGCGCCGGTGTGGGGGCCCTGTCGTGTTGTCCTGGCGGGAGGTTGACAGGGAGCAGTGTGCCGCGGTGGTTAGAGAGGTAGAGAGGGAGAGAGAGGGAAAAAAAAAGTTTGCATTCCACGTCAGCCTAGTTGGTTGCGCGAGGGAACACTGCATTCTCTTTCTCTCTCTGTCTCTGTCTCTGTCTCAAGATATGATTGACGTAACAGGGAGATGCGAAGGCGCTTCCTCATCCTGAAAACGAGATGCTGGGAGGGGGAAGGAGGAAGGAGAAAGGAGGAAGAACAGCAGAACAGGACGAGGAGGAGGAGCAGTGGGCGAGACGAGGGGGAGAGGGGAAAGGAGGAAGGAGAAGGGAGGAAGAACAGCAGAACAGGACGAGGAGGAAGAGCAGTGAGCGAGACGAGGGGGAGAGGGGAAAGGAGGAAGGAGAAGGGAGGAAGAACAGCAGAACAGGACGAGGAGGAGGAGCAGTGGGCGAGACGAGGGGGAGAGGGGAAAGGAGGAAGGAGAAGGGAGGAAGAACAGCAGAACAGGACGAGGAGGAGGAGCAGTGGGCGAGACGAAGGGGAGAGGGGAAAGGAGGAAGGAGAAAGGAGGAAGAACAGCAGAACAGGACGAGGAGGAGGAGCAGTGGGCGAGACGAGTGGTAGAGGGGAAAGAGAGTGAATGCGAAGTGGCGTGTGAGAGCATCTAGGAAGGAAGAAAGGACTAGGTGGAGGCGAAGCAAGCAAGGTTGAGGGGTGGGTGGGGGTGGGGGGGGGTCTGAGGTGAAAATAAAGAGACTGCTGAGTAGGAAGAGTAGCAAAGAGGTGGAAGAGAAGCTGAGGAGAAAGAGGAGAAGGAGGAGGAGGAGGAGGGGAAGATCGGGCAGCGCATGGCAAGGTTAAAGGGCGTTTGCCTCCCCCCAACGATCGTGACTTCTCAAAACACTTCTAGACCTGCCATAAAATTAGCTGGGTAGTTTACGACGAGCAGAGGCAAATGTGGTTATGGCGGTAGCGCTGGTGGTGGTGGTGGTGGTGGTGGAGGTGTTGGTGTTGGTGTTGGAGGTGGTAGGGTGATGGGGATGATGTGAATGGTGGTGATACAGGGAGATGTGATAAGTGATGCTGTGGATGGCGATGGTGGTGGTGGTGGTGATGGAGAAGGTGGTGGTGGAGGCTGAGATGCAGGCGGGCAGGGAGGGTGGAGGCAGGGATACAGGAGGGGGGGGCACGAGTTATCTCCTCCCACACACTTTTCCTCTTTATCTTAACTCGTCATCTATGCAGATAGGAAGACATCTTTCAGCCCGGGCCGGGGATGAGGAAGGGAAGTTTTGTTGAGTTTCCATGTTATCTCTCTCTCCCTTTCTCTATCCCTATCTCTATCTATCGATCAATCCATCAGTCTATCTATCTTACCGCTATGATTGTTCTGATCCTGTACCTTTATGCTGGAGGAGTTTGAATACGGATAAAGAGGATGGGCAAAAAGATGCATGCCTGGAGGATATATGAGGAGGAGGAAAAGGTGAGGGGGTGCACAAAACGCTGGGAAGCGAGGCTGCAGGAGGACTTGACCCGCTGGTAATATTGAGTGTGGAGGAGAGGCGAGCTTTCTCTCTCTCCGCTAGTCTCTTGCCCTCCAAACCTTGTGAGACGGCAAATGTTTCACCCCATCCTCGTCGCCGCACTCCTCCTCTCTTTCTCTCCCACCAGCTCCACCTCCTCCTCTCTTTCTCCTCCTCTGCCACCACCACCACCTCTCGTGCCCCGCCCCAGGCCCAGGGTGTGGCCGCCGGTGGCCCTCCTCTCCTCCCCGATGAACCAGTAGTGAGACATGATCTGGACACTAAAACCCACAAAAACAAAATCCACTCCTCTCCCGCTTTCCGATGAAGGTCACTCTCGCAAGACACGCGTCGCCCGCACTTTTTCTTTGCTGATTTTTCTGCAACGTAAATTTACTCTTTCTATGTTATGAACACTATTTCGGTGAGAATTTTCCAGCAGTTTTAGATAAGAGAAAATGTTTTGTGTGGTCGCGTGTATGTGTGTGTGTGTGTGTGTGTGTGTGTGTGTGTGTTAGAGAGAGAGAGAGAGAGAGAGAGAGAGAGAGAGAGAGAGAGAGAGAGAGAGAGAGAGAGAGAGAGAGAGAGAAAATACAATGTGTGTGGCTCCCAAACCGACCCGCTTAACAATTATCGGCGGGTTCTTTACTCAAATTTACACACTCGTTCCAATTAAGGATCTGAAAAGGGAGCGACGGAAACACCTATAATCAAAACATGTAAAGCAAGTCGAAACACTGACTTTATACAAATGGCAACACAAAAAAACGCAACGCAAAAAACACCACGGCATGCATTTATGGATGAACGCGGATTACCAACTGTTTAATTTCCACGGTGGCTGTAAATCAATATGGTGGTCCTTTTTATTACACGCTTCGGGGTCTTTTCTTCTTCTCCTTCCCGCCCTGCCCTGCCCCTACATCCTCCCCGCGGTGCCCAGAACACACACATACACACACACACACACATACACATACACGGAGCACCAAATGACAGTGTTCAGAGGCGCCCTTGTTCTCCTTCTCCTTCCGTGCAAGTACAATTTTTGCGTTAAGCCGTGTCGATAATTTGACTGTGCTTTCTCTCTCTTGCTCTCGCTCTCGCTCCCTCTCCCTCTCCCTCTCCCTCTCTCTCTCTCTCGACAATAAACATACATTATCAAATAGAAGCATCCCAAAGGCCGTTCACTTGTGCCACCTACATCGTCCAGACAGGCATTCCTCCTCCTCCTCCTCCTCCTCCTCCTCCTCCTCCAAACACCACTTCATCCTCTATTTTTTCTTCTGGTGCTCCGGTTTTTATCTACTTTTCCTCTTCCTCCTCCTCCTTCTCTTCTCTCTCTCCCTCGTCGCCCCGCCTTTCAGTAACTCAGATGTTAGTGCCATTCTTAATACTTAGCCCTTATCAGTCCCTTATCGCGAGGCCGAGGTAAAAAGGCAGCGGGGGTTTAGGTGGCCAGATTACATTCATTAGAAGTCCGCGTTTATCTGCGCCGTGGATCTGAAGACATTAGACTAAACTTAGATTCCACTTTAACCCCGATTCCCTCCCTCCTCTGGCTGCCTCCATGGTTAGTTAGTTGCCCGGATGGTTGTCTGGGTGGCTGGCAGCGTGGATGGCTACTTGAATAAATCTACCTCGTTAAAGAGAGCGAAGGTTTTGGTTCCGGTTAATTTTGAGTCCGATCCCGGGCGATGAAAACGAATGCTCCTGCTGTTGTTGCCTCTCTGATTTATAAAGACTATGGCGGCTCCAGTGTTTATCGTTTTTGTTTTTTTGCACTTATATTTTTTTTGTGTGTGTTTGTGTTGTTTGGGTTCTAATCGTACACTCTTTATTACTTCTCGTTTTAAGGTCAAGCTCTCACTGGCTCCATGGTGTGTGTGTTGTGGGGTTTGCCATCCTGAACACACACACACACACACACACACACACACACACACACACACACACACACACACAGGCGATGATTCCTTTCTCGGTTTTTATGTCTGGCAAATAAAAAAAAATAATCCCTATAAAGTCGATGATACCAAATAAGACTGTTGAGAGGCTATCACTCCTCCTCCTCCTCCTCCTCCTCCTTCTCCTCCTCCTCCTCCTCTTCTATTGCACAAACTTAGCTTTACAACCCCGCTGAACTTCTCAATCAGGCGTGGGATTACAGGCATTCGGCGGCGGTCGGGGCAAAACAAAAGGCGAGCGATGCGATCAGGATAAAGGAGAGGCGGGGACGATGTGTGGCGGGAAGGAGAGAGGGAGAGAGGGAGAGAGTGGGAGAGAGTGTGGGGGAGTAATATAGGAGATAGAAAGCAAAGAATGTGAAGAGAAGGGTAATAGAGAGACAGAAGTGGAGAGAACAAGGAAAGTAGCTGTGGGAGTCTTATGAGGAAGAGACCGGAGAATGAAAATAATAGATAATAGAGAAAGAATTGGGTAGAAGAAGTGAAGTAATTGTGTCAGACGTAGGAGAAAGAAAACAAGAGGATGAGAAGATTAGAGAGAAAGGAATGGGGAAAAAAAGAAAGCAGTGTGGTGGTCGTAGGGAAAGGGAAGAAAGTAAGCAGGATAAAGATGATGGAAGTAAGTTAGTTAAAAAGATAAAGAAAGCCGGAGACAAGGAATGAGAGGCGGAAGGAAAAGGAGAGTAGAGAGAGTTGAAAATATTGGAAAAAAACAAGAGGAGGTATGGAGGAAAGGTGGGAATGGTGGGAGGAAAACAGGGAGAAAAAAATGGATGAGAGAAAATGGAAACACAAAAAAGAGAGAAAGTGGAAGCAAAAAATGAAACTACAAAACGAAGGAAACAAAACACAGCCACGTAAAAAAAAAATAAAGGTTGAGAAGAGGAAGATAACAGAATAAGAAAACTGAAAGGAAGTTAATACGAAAGAGAAAACAAAGAAGAGAAAAGAAAACTGCAACTCAATACAATATTCAAACATTTATAAGCTTTCACAAGTCCACATAAGTCACATCAGGATGGTCTATTAAATATATACTCTCTCTCTCTCTCTCTCTCTCTCTCTCTCTCTCTCTCTCTCTCTCTCTCTCTCTCTCTCTCTCTCTCTCTCACACATTTTCTTTTGGTTCTAATTCACTCGTATTTGTTCTTACTCTTTTCTATATTCATTTTCGTTGTTTATTCGCCTACTCCTTCATCCGTTATTTTTTTTTTCATTCTTTTATCTGCATATCTATTATTACTTTCGCATCCTGGTCGTGATAAGAAGCGAATTATAAAGAGCTGAACAGTGTGTGTCTTTATGAAGCCGATGAGGAGTGTGCATTGGAGGAGGAGGAGGAGGAGGAGGAGGAAAAGGAGATGTTGACGGAGTAAGAGGAAGAGGAGGATATGTTGATGACTGAAGAGGAGGAGGAAGAGAAACAGGAAAAAAAGAAGAGGAAGAGGAAGAGGAAGAGCAAGAGATATAGCTGGAAAGAAACGGGAAGAAGAGGAGGAGGAGGAGAAAATAAATGAGATAAAGAAAAGGAAGAGAAAGCAAAAGAAGGGAACAGTGGGGAGCAAAAGGAAAAGGAGGAGTCAAAGGAGGCAAAGTAGCAGTTGATGGAGTTGTTGCTTATTTGCCAAGTGCACAAGCGGCCGAGACTTTCCTTTGCGGGTACGGTGGCAGCAGCGGCGGACAATGTGAAGAAGAAGCATCGTCAAAGGAAGATGCTATTCACGTCCGCTAACAGGCAAGACAAGACAAGCTGGAAGCACTACCGCGAGGCCCCGCCAGAACACGCGGCCGCCAGATAAGATTGCTCACTAAGAGAACCCAGACAAAAACGCCGAAAGACATAAAAAAAATAACGAAAAAAGAAACCAAAAGAACCTCTCGATCTCACCTTTACGGAGTCCGGTCCAAGAGCTCACAGGCAGGCGGGCGAGCGGGAGAACGAGCGGGTTTCGAACTGGGGATTAAAAAAAGAGGAAAAAATATATAAGTGTATCTTCTTACAAATTAGTTAATAAGGTATTATCCTGCGGCCACTGATGATGATAAGGCTTGTGCAGGGAGGGAGGGAAGGAGGAGGGGAGGTAGAGAGGGCGAGGAGGGTGGAGACGGGGCTGAATGAGATGGTTAAGGGACGGCGTGGGTTGGGTTGGGTTGGGGTGGGTTGAGGAGGTCTGGAGGGAGGGAGGAGAGAGGAGAGAGGTAGAGAGAGAGAGAGAGAGAGAGAGAGAGAGAGAGAGAGAGAGAGAGAGAGAGAGAGAGAGAGAGAGAGAGAGAGAGAGAGAGAGAGAGAGAGAGAGAGAGAGAGAGAGAGAGAGAGAGAGAGAATTATGCATGTGGGGGGGTTGGTCATGCACCGTGCTGGAGGGCAGACGTGTAACTTATGACAAAAAGAGGAGCACCACTTAATCCTGCCGGGCGGAATGCGTCGACGCGGACAGGAAAAAATGTAATTATAAGACAGAGGAGGAAAAATGCTAAACACAGCGTGAGGAAAATAATCAAGATTCGTCCACAGAAGAAGTAAAAAAAACGAAAAAATGAAAACACCCGAGAAATTTCAACATTGTCTCTCTCTCTCTCTCTCTCTATCTATCTATCTATCTATGTCTCTTTCCTCCCCTTCCTTCCTCCTTTCTTTCATTCGTTCCTTCTCTTCCACCTTCTTTCTTCCTTCTTAATTAACGTCATCATAACCACCAGAAGATTACGGGAGAAAGAGAGGGAAGAGAAGAGTCAAGGTTTAAATAATGAAAGGAGAGCAAGAAAGAAGAAATAGAGGAATAGGAGATGGGATGAAAACTTGATGAGAGGATGGCCTTGAGTATATAGCAAGCGAGGAAAGAAACAGAGAATGAGAAGGATGAGAAAGAGAAGAATGCAGAAGGGAAGACAAGTCCTTAGCTATCTTCTATATCATCACAGTTTATTTATTTATGTAATTGGCCGGGGCACCTTTGAAACAAGACAGGTGTGCATTTATGGTTCAAACAGTTTTTCCAGGTAAAGCTTTATATATAATACTCTAGTAAATTATTTTCTTCCTCTTTCTCCTCTTCTACCTCCTTTATTTTGGTAGTTCCTCCTTCCATCAAAGCCTTCCACTGTCCTTCCTCAAGATACCCCAGCTGGTGCCTCCTCCTCCTCTTCTTTTTCCTCTTCCTCCTTTTTTTTTTCTTTCGTCTCTTCCGTCCGACACACCCATCCTGCTATTCTTCCTCCTCCTCTACTCCTCCGTTTCTTCCTTCTCTTGCTTCATCCCTCTCTCTCCCTCTCTCTCTTTACCTAACCACACACACACACACACACACACACACACACACACACACACACACAGTTTAGGGGACGCGTGACCACACTTTCCTTTACCGTAATTGGAACTGGGCATTAATCACCCAATTCTCCATAATTAAACATTTGGTAATTATTGTTTTAACCCCGCCCGTGACCCCGCCCTCTCTTCCTCTCCTCTCCTCCACGCCCCACACAGGCTTCTTGGACCTCATTAACAGGGTGGACGAGGACTGAGGGAAAGGAGAGAGGAATGGGAGGGAGGAGAAAGATGTATATGAAAGCTTGTCCACGCGCAGGGAATAATTATACGAAGAAAGTGTTCCATCTTGAGGGTGTTAAAGGGATGACATTCGTGGATGGGATTGTTTGGTTGAGAGGGATTCGGAATGGCTGATTGTTGGGTTTTAGTATGTGTTAGTGTAGAGGGTTTTTTTTGTGTGTGTGTGTTGATGTTTACAGTCTTGAAGAAACGAGGAAGACTATAACATACCTTCAAAACACACACAAACACACAAACACTCACAAACACCCGCTACACACACACACACACACACACACACACACACGTCCTCGGTTAGCCCCAGTCAGAGCGCCTCGCCAAACACAACACAAAACACTCCCCAGGCATCACGTTTTCCTCGCCGTACATTTTCCTTTCATCGACGGCGGACTCCATTAATACTCCATGAACATTTACGGAAAGCCTCGGTCGTGTCGCATCGCCCCTCGCCCGCCGTGTGATTGTTGTGGTTTTCGCCGATTTTCACTGGCAAGGCGGCAGTTTGTGTATTCAGGCGTCGGCGGCAGAGGTAGCTGGGCCTGAGTGATCGCCTGTAATAGCCGCCAATCAGTGGGACTAATCAGAAAGGTACATCACGATAGGTGGCGGCTGCTGCACCCCGGTGAAGAGGTGAGGGGTGGGAGAGGGGGGAGTTAAGATGGAGGGGGAGATGGTAAGATGGAGAGAAGGAGGAGGAGGTAGTAAGGAGGATCAGAAGCAGGAAGAAGTGAATGAGGGGTTACTTACTTATTTCTTTCGTCATCTTTGTTTTGTTTCTAGAGTTCTTAAAACGTGCTGTGTGTCGTGAGAGGCGAGGCGGAGGGAAAGGAGAGCTAAGATGTAGGGGGATAAGGAGAAATGGAGGAAAGGAAGAGATAGTAAGGAGGCTCAGAAACAGGAAGAAGTGAAAGCATTAAGAGTCACCTATGTATGTCTTCCGTCACCTTTTCTTTTTTTTACAACAAAGGAGACAGCTTAAGGGCAAACAAAAAAAAGGAAACAATAATAAAAAAAAAAAAGCCCGCTACTCGCTGCTCCTAAAAAAAAAAAATCAAAAGAAGTTCCCGAAAGAGAGGTCAACTTCGAGAGGAGAGCTGTCCTGTTAGGTTTCTCAAAAGATAGAAGGGGAAGATGATGGGAAGAAGGAGGGAGTACGAAGGCATGAGCGGAAAAAAACGAGCCGAAAGAAGAGTCACTTTGTCCCTTTGTCGCCCCTGTTTTGTCTTTATTGCACTCTTGGCCTCACCGTCATCAACTTTTTTTTTCCTCCCCTTTTCTCTCATCTCATTTACCTTCATAATGAGTTGCAAAGTACGCCGCGGAGAAAGAATGAAAAAAAATCTGTTCCTCACTTTTTTTTCTGTAGCCCTTCCACGTCCTTTAATGGGATCACAAGAAAGACGCGGCTTTGTCTCGGCGACGGCGTGAGGCCAAACCTTTACCCGCCAGACGACAAAATCCTAAGGGCCATTTTCCCCCTTTCTTACAACCTCACAGTTCTGCTTATGCCATGACAAAACAAAACAGAGAAAAAAAAGAGGGAGGCCGGGTAAAAAGAAACTTCAATTAACACAGGAACACAACAGGAAGGGGAGGAAAAAAAGAGAGGAAAGGGCACATCTCAAGGTCTCGAGCGCTGGTCCATAGCATCAAGGGAAGGGTTGAAGGTGATATCTCCGTGACTAAAATGCTACATAGACTAACATACAGCGTGAATTTCTTATAGATAAAAAAGCAAGATTACAAACATACGTCACCATTTCCATATTGCTGGTTCATGGGCGTGAACGAAATACTGAAGATGATATTTCCCTAACGATTCTGCTCTATAGGTTTGACATACACCCTGAATCCTTTTTATATCTTGAAAAAAATAAAAAGTTATCGTCCATTTCTCTTTAAAACCATTCCTTCCTGACAACTTTAGTTTATACCCAAACACTCACACTAAAATCCTCAACACACTTAGGCTAAACCCACACACTTAAAACACACTCACAAGGACCAAGATACAAAGGCCTTTACGCCACTTCCTCCGCCGTATAGAAGCAAAGCAAACAAAAAACAAGCGAGGCACAAAAACCCGTTGATGGTCCCCGGAGCCGTGTGCCGCGGCGGTGACACCCTCAACAAAGCCCGGCCAGTGTCTGGGACGGCCCGGAGTCACGCTGGTCCTGAAGCCTTAAATTAATCCATTACCCGGCCAGCCCTCACTCAGCCTTCGCCACCACGCGCTCCTCCATTACTCTCAAAGGCCCAGGTAATATATATCCTCTCGTCCACGACAGAGTTTCCCGGGCCAAGAAAATTAATATCTGCTTGGAAATTAAACTCAAGCGGGGCCATCATTTTTCAAGCGTCCGCAGTTCGAAAATCTGCCGCCCACGAGTTGAGCGTCGGCCAGTGACTCTCTGTTTCTGGGAGAGAGGAACAGCGGGGAGCATCGCGGCCGTGTGGGAGTGGAGTAGAAAAGCCCGATACAGGGAAGACACCACGAAATGCAAAACAACACGAAACGATTAAAGAAAGGTCAACGCACAAAGGAGGTTTAAGGGATGACTCGTCGCAAAGGTGGTGCTGGAGACGTTGCCATTCTGAAGCGTGGAGGAAAAGCGAAGAATACAGGGAAAAGGAGTACAACATGGAGAGAAAGAAGAGAAAGAGAAGTATGGAAGGAGGAGGAGGAGGGGGAAGAAAAATAAGAAAAGTGGAATGTGAGTGGGAGAAAAAGGAGATAGTGGTGATGGTAGTGGAGGAGAAAATATGAAAATAGATCCAAGATAAAGAATTCACTGACACCAACATAGCCTTCAACTCCACACGCACACACACACACACACACACACACACACACACACACACACACACACACACACAGGATCATTCATAAGGTTTTTCTTTTCTCCTGGCCCGGGGAGAAAGAGAAAATATGAAGAAAGAAAGAGAAAGAATGCGAGGAAAGGAGAAAAGGGAGATCGCGAGGAAGGTGGGCGAGATAAGAACGCGAGATAGATAAAAAGGGTGAGGTTGGACTGTAGTAATCTCCCTTCTTGCAGCGGCCGGGCTTTCCTTTCCCTCCCCTCTCTGATTATCATCCTCACCTTCCCTTAGATTATCATTAACTTTCATTCATAAACTTCGCCCCATCGAGACCAATAATATGATGCTTCCCCGCCTCCAGTCAGTCAGGGGCACGCAAAAAGGGACGGTTCTTCGCGCTGAGGTCAAATAGCACACAATTACGCGCGCACCGTCAGCTTAGCGAGTTAACTGATGGATCGGCGAAGATAACAGGATTCACACGAACTTGACTGTCATCGGGTGGTAACTGGCGATGGCTTTCTCTCTCTCTCTCTCTCTCTCTCTCTCTCTCTCTCTCTCTCTCTCTCTCTCTCTCTCTCTCTCTCTCTCTCTCTCTCTCTCTCTCTCTCTCTCTCTCTCTCTCTCTCTCTCTCTAAGTGTTTGGTTCTTGGCTTTTTGCCCGCCGAGCTTGAGGTGGTGGTGGTGGTGGTGGTAGTGGTGGTGGTACTGAAAGTGGTGGTGGTGGTGGTGGTGGTGATGCTTTAACAATAAGAACGCAAAGAGAGATAGATTGTCCAAGCCGGTATTGTGTGCCTGAGGTGTGTTCTTGGGACGCTGGTGGTGGTGGTGGTGGTGGTGGTGGTGGTGGTGATGATGGTGGTGATGATGCTCTCACAATAAAGACATTGGGAAGGATGGATTGTCTCGGCCAGTTTTGCGTGCCCATGGGGAGGAGGGGAAGTGGGGAGGGCATGGGGGAGGAGGCAGCGTTGTCCCCACCCCCGGCCATGATCAAGGAACGACAGCGCTGTGGGTCTGACGGTGATAATTATGCTTTAAGGAACCACTGGCTTGTCACTACTATCGAGACAATCACATAACTGACGGCTGACTTGCAGGACTCGCGCACAGGATCAGGAAGAGGAGCAGGGGGGATGGGGAGGGGGGACGAAAGTGAAGGAGGAGGAAGAGGAGGAGGAGAAATAAATGTTCTGCCAGAGTAATATTTTCATCTTGACTGGAATAGAAAATCGTGCATCTTTACTAAGCTTACGAATACCGTTCCTCTGCCGGTTGAACTTCTTATTAATTGTAGTTAAGTTTTCTCTTTTTGTCTATTAACGTCAGACTTTTATTGACGCTTAAAGCATGTGATCATTTTTAATAACCGAGTCCCCGATAGACAAGAATATTTACCGGTCTTCCTGCATCCGCTTGTTTATCATGATTATTAGTTGTGTCTGGTTTCAGCTTTCTCAGGCCCGGGGCAGGACCTTCTCTGCCCCGAGCCGCCCCGTCGCCGTCCATCAGCAGCTACAAGTCTGCTTTCAGACTCCCGGGGGAGTACCCCCCACCCCCACATGGTCCCTCTCCCTTCCTCTTCCTCCCGTGGTAGTCAACACCGTAGAGTGCAAAACTTTTATTTACAGTCTCGTAGCTCAGAGGTTCTTATTTGAATACAGCTTGCATACTTAACCTTATCAGCACGGCTATAACAACCAGCTAATTATTGACGCAGCCAGCGATGTAATCCTGAAATATTGCTCCCTTGTGAGAGTCATACTCCTGAGTGAGGAAGCGGCAGATGGTATCGCTGCCTGCTGGTTTATAATTGTTGACTACTCACTGATGGCCTCTGGCGGCCTTGCTGGGGCACTGGGTGACCCCTGACGTTATGGATGCTTCACATTTATCTGCGGTGCGTCAGGAGGTGAGACAGGAACACAGCCTCGCGCTCCCCCTTTACATTGTTCCAAACGTTAGTTAACTGATCCATCAATGAAGACATCAAGCATTACCTCTTCTGGTCTGAGGCAGGCTTTCTATAAAGCTGGGGCTGCATCAGTGTGGTATGTAGAACGATGTCGTTGTGACTGACAGGCCTGACCGGGCCCGCGAGACACTGCGGCACGCACGTCCCCTCGCCGAAGGAAATCACTGATCCTTCCGTCAGATACGTGAATAAAGACGAGAAACCGTCCACACAAAAAACTTACTAACGACCATCTTGTTCTAACGGGACTTTCACTTGACGCCAAGATTAGCGGACTCAACCCCTTCCCCACGGAGCAGCGCTGGGCGAAGCCGCGATACCATTGCCGGCAAGACTTTACGACACCATTACGAGGGCGGACTGTCTCGGGCACACACGCCAGCGATATCAACACCCGCGCGATGGCTGGGCCGCGGCCAGTATGCTACGCCGATAATAGTGATCGGACACACCACGCCCGACTGGACCTGCACCATACCTCACCGCGGAGCACAACCTTAAAAGCTACACTCCCAGCCAGAGACTCGCTATCGCCCGATCACTATAATTTCCAATCAATGTATGGCCGCCGAGAATTCATTATGCTCGTATCGTTTACAGATATCTCCGTGGTTACGCTCGTGGCGAACTTCGTACCTCCTCATTACAGCGGGACTTTACAAGCGTATGCACCGCCGCAGCTGGGGAAGATGAATGGCTAATTTTGCGATTAATGAGGCGCTGAACAGGCTGCCGCGAGCATGGTGAGGGCACGGACGACCTGGCGTGGCGCGGAAAATTGAAGGGTTGAGATTTAAAGAGTAGATGATGTGTCCCAGAGAGGTGCCGGTTGTTGAGTCTCTCTCTCTCTCTCTCTCTCTCTCTCTCTCACACACACACACACACACACACACGAGGATCTGTCACCATGCAATCAGAGCAATGGGTGACATCAGGATCTGTCTGTGTGTCTCGTGCGCGGCCGCGGCACAACAATGGATCAGTTTATTCGGATCTAAGAATCAAAAGCTGACACGACGAAAGACTTCTCGAGGATTTATAACTGTGTATGCTATTCTCGCCGCCAAGCGATGTCTTCTGTATCACTGTCTGTATTGTCTGTATTTTCGTTGTATATCCTTGATCAGCTCTCTCTTTCTGTCTACCTGTTTGTCTAAGTTTATCTCTCAGATGAGTCACATAAATTGATCGTATTTTCTCTTTATGATAATAATGTTTTGTTATCACAATGATTACGTAACACGTATTGGATACATGGCTAATTAACTGCACCACACATAAATGATTAAGAAAACGACAAACCATATGCGGCAAAGTGGAGCGCAACTCCCGTAGACTTCTTATAATTGTGGGTGTAGTGTTAGAGGGGAGGGAGGGTGGTAGTGGGGGTAGTGGTGAGTGGCGAGTTCTTCCCGTAGAGTGTTTCGGAAGCCACCACCACCACTACACCCCTCGCTTCCTCCTCCTCCTCCTCCTCCTCCTCCTCTTCCTCCACCGTGACTCGACGACTTCCCACGCATCGCTTCACGGCTGCTTCCGATTCTGTGGAAACTGTTGGTGATTCACGAGGTGCCGATGACGAGTGAGCCATGCCAAGGCAACACTGCGAGGCCCCTGGGTGTGTCCTAGGCGAGGTGAGGGGCGTGGAGGGTGGCTGAGGGCGTGAGAGGCGGGTGCGGCCCGCCAAGGAAGGGCGGGCGTGGGTGAGGGCGGTGTGGGTGGGTCCGGACAGGTGACAGCAGGCAGCATCCGGTGTTTTGTGCGAGAAGAAACTTCCTATTTCGTCTCTCTATATATCGTTATTCTTTGTCACGCTGTCTGGCCGTTCTAAAGGCCGAGTGGGCGAGAGTGGGCCTGCACGGAGCAGCAGGGCCAACCAGGCCGGCACCCGCGACACTGCCCTGCCCGACCCTGCTCGCTGAGGGCGTATGTGGGACTCGCGGCCCTGCAGGGTTCACTGCGCCCCGGCGCCCCGCGGGATGAGCAGCGGCTCTGGCTTGCCGGAGGTCCGGGAGGCAGTCATGGGCTGTGGCCAAACCAGTGAGATGAAGATTATAGGCCAAGGAAACCCCCGTCATCATGATCATGATCATCGACATTACCGTCATCGTCGCCCTCCCCTCCTCGCTACACGTGTACAGACACACACGATGTTGCTTCATGCGACATGACTCTTACAAATCTAAACGAGAATGGCATTCAAATAAGAAATGCAGAGCGACAATAAAGTGAAAATTTAGAAAATCATAATC